>NC_056729.1:589888284-589893284 GCF_019279795.1 Protopterus annectens | reverse complement strand
ATCAACTAGCTGAACATAGCATTTTGGTTGTAAGATTTATTTCACCAAACAGTCCAAAAGTGACAAGGGATATCACTTTTTGTCATAATCCTACTCTGTAGATATTTTATTCGTAATGTTACACAGCTGTGAAAGCTTATTTTTCACAGCTCTGCCTCGATTAACGTTCCCATTCAAAGTTCCCAATTTGGATAAGTCCAGAATTAAGGGATCTGTATTGCCTCCTATTACAGACTATTTCAGTTTTATTTATGAACAGTTTCACATAATCTTGATAGTCAGCTAGTTTAAGTCAAGCCTTTACGAGAACCCTTTTTTATAGCTTTCTAGGTTTATTTATGTATGTATGTACATATCTATCTAAATCCAATTTAAGACAATTTCCTCAAGTAAAACATTTACATGTGTGCCATTTAGTCATTAGAACTACCGTTTTTGTCACTCATACTCTTGTTTTGGATGAACAAATACAAACTGATACCTTCTGATGAATTACTGTGTTTGTTCTGAATTTTGGTTCCCAAGGTGGTGTTCAGCTTTAAGCTTCTTTTAAGGTTTTATCCAACCTACGTTACCTGAACAAAATGGCTTTTAGACCATACTAATTTAGCCCTCCTTGACATGGTTTAAAGATGCTCAATATGGCTTTGGCAAACAACAGGCAACTGTTGACTTACCTGACATTTGTTGCATACACTTTGTGCAACAGGTGTGTCTGGCACAGGTTGATTTACTATGATTACTGTAACAGTAATAATAAAACGTATATCTAGTGGGTGTGTGTGTGTGTGTGTGTGTGTGTGTGTGTGTGTGTTATACATTTATATCCTGGAAACTTTCTCTCTACAGGCCATTGTTGCAGATTAATACTGCCCAGTCATTCTAGCCTGAGCAACAAAACAAATAACTGAACTGATTAATCAAGATACATCTTTATTAAATTATCACTTATGACATAAGCAGTCATACACTTATATAAATGAAAACAAACCACATTGACATAACTTTAGTAGCAAACATTATACATCGCAAACCACACCGACAATTTTAGTTGCAGACATTATACATCACTTATAATACATCCAGTCATTGTCAGTCATACATTACATAGCTCATTCAAATCCTGCTTACTTTTAAACCTTGTTCCTCCTCTACATGTATTGTTAGCACAATTCCCATTTTTTCCTATGTAATTCATTCCAACCATTTTCTAAACATCCCGATTCCAGTTGTTTCATCTCTCTTACTATATTTGCTACTTCTAATAAAGTTGGTTTAAAATCTGAGTTCCATTTTCTAGTAATTGCTTTTTTGGCAGCAATCATAATTAGACTAGCCAATTCTGATTCTGTATCATAGCTCAAAAAATAATTTCCTTAGTTACACCAATTTGCTCACCTAGTATCTCTGACGGAGCAGTTTGCAAGGAATCTTTAAAGTCTGCCAACTTATTACTTCTTCTTTCGGCTGCTCCCGTCAGGGGTCACCACAGCAGATCAACTGTTTCCATTTCTTCCTGTCCTCTGCATCTTGCTCTGTCACACCAACCACCAGCATGTCCTCTCTCACCACATCCATAAACCTTATCTTAGGCCCTCCTCTTTTCCTGTTACCTGGCAGCTTCATCCTTAGCATTTTTTTCCCAATATCTCTGCATCCCTCCTCAGCACATGTCCAAACCAACGTAAACTTGCCTCTCTGGCTTTGTCTCCAAACTTTCCAACCTGGGCTGACCCTCTAATATACTTATTCCTAATCCTGTCCATCCTCATCACACCCAGTGCAAATCTTAACATCTTCAACTCTGCCACGTCAAGTTCTGACTCCTGCCTTTTTGTCAATGCCATTGTCTCCAACCCATATAACATAGCTGGTCTCACTACACTCTTGTAGACCTTCCCTTTCACTCTTACTGGTACTCGTCTGTCACAAATCACTCCTGACACTCTTCTCCACCCACTCCATCCTGCCTGTACTCTCTTCTTCACCTCTCTTCCACACTCACCATTACTCTGAAGTGTTGATCTCAAGTATTTAAACTCATCCACCTTCGCCACCTCTATTCCCTGCATCCTCACGATTCCTCTATCCTCCCTCTCATTCACACACATATACTCTGTCTTAGTCCTGCTGACCTTCATTCCTCTTCTCTCTAGAGCATATCTCCACCTCTCCAGGGTCTCCTCCACCTGTTCCCTACTCTCACTACAGATCACAATGTCATCTGCAAACAACATAGTCCACAGGGACTCCTGTCTGATCTCACCTGTCAACCTGTCCATCACCATTACAAATAAGAAAGGGCTCAGAGCTGAACCTTGATGTAATCCCACCTCCACCTTAAACGCATCCGTCACTCCTACCGCAGACCTCACTGCTGTCGCACTACCCTCGTACATATCCTGTACCACTCTTACATACTTCTCTGACACTCCTGACTTCCTCCTACAATACCACAACTCCTCTCTAGGCACCCTGTCATATGCTTTCTCTAAATCCACAAAGACACAATGCAACTCCTTCTGACATTCTCTGTACTTCTCTATCAACACTCTCAAAGCAAACATCGCATCTGTAGTGCTCTTTCCTGGCATGAAACCATACTGCTGATCACTAATCATCACCTCCCTTCTTAACCTAGCTTCCACTACTCTTTCCCATAACTTCATGCTGTGACTGATCAATTTAATCCCTCTGTAGTTACTACAGCTCTACACATAACCCTTATTCTTAAAAATCGGTACCAAAACACTTTTTTTCCAGCCCTCAGGCATCCTCACTTTCCAAGATTTCATTAAACAATCTAGTTAAAAACTCCACGGCCATTTCACCTAAACACCTCCATGCTGCCACAGGTATGTCATCTAGACCAACAGCCTTTCTGTTCTTCATCCTCTTCATAGCTATCCTTACTTCCTCCTTTCTAATCCACTGCACTTCATGATTCACTATACGCAAATCATCCAACCTTCTCTCCCTCTCATTCTCTTCATTCATCAGCCCCTCAAAGTACTATTTCCATCTGCTCAACACACACTCCTCGCTTGTGAGTATGTTTCCCTCATTATCCTTTATCACCCTTACCTGCTGCACATCTTTACTAGCTCGGTCCCTCTGTCTAGCCAATCGGTACAGGTCCTTTTCTCCCTCCTTAGTGTCCAACCTTTTATACAACACGCCATACGCCTTATCCTTAGCCTTTGCCACCTCTCTCTTTGCCATGCACCTCATCTCCTTATACTCTTGTCTACTTTCTTCATCTCTCTGACAATCCCACTTCTTCTTTGTCAACCGCTTTCTCTGTATACTCTCCTGTACTTCTTCATTCCATTACACTCCCAGAAAATATGTTTAGTTACCTCTTTCTTCCCCATCACACCCCAACATTTCCTGTCTATCTGAAGAAAAATTCTTTGGAGTCTACTTCGGGTATAAAATACCTGTGTAAACACTTCCAAGCAAAGATCCTAAGCCTCTTAGACTTCTGTTGTGTACTTGGGAAACATACATATTATTGTTTATTTGTGAATTGCTTATCCAATTTTATCCTGTTCTATCACTATTGGAGCTCCTCTTGCAATTAATATAACGCATTGGATCAACTTATCCACACCCCCACCAGGGGCAGCAATATCCTAGACCTGGTCATTACCAACATGGGCAACCGGTGTTCCACACCAAAGGTCAATTTCTCGTTGGTCAGATCCGACCACAAGCTAATCACCCTAGACATCCACATCCCACCCCCCACCTGCCATTAGGGAAACCACTGTAAAAAATTTCTCCAAAGCCATCTTCATGCTTCTTAAGACAGAAGTGGTGAACTTCATGACACCCATGCAGACGGACAATAGAGGTATGACTGCTGAATCCTACACAAATTCACTTTATAGGCATATACACGAGTGCATGGATCGTGCTATCCCTCACAGAACCAAGATGCTATCCTCCAAAAAAAGGAAGCCAATCTGGTGGTCCCCTGCCATAAACAAACTCTACAACAGAAGAAAGAAACTGCTGCAAAAAAGAGTAAAATCCCATGATTGGAGGAACTCCCTGGTCAGCCTGAGAAAGAAGCTGAGATCCTTCATAAAATCCTCCAAAGCTAGTTACGAAAACAAAATTGCCACTGTTTCTAAAGACAACCACAAAGAATTCTATAGGTATGTCAAGAATCTCAATGGCAACACTCAGATATGCTCTGAGTTACAGCACAATGGCACTAAATATACAGAACCAACTGATATTGCCAACATCCTGGCAGATAGGTTCAGTGCTAAGTTTACCATCCCCCCACCCCCTAAAGGGCCAATCTCTATACCGGAAGAATGCAAAGTTCCTGTAATCAAGGGTGCACAGGAAAAAACCACACTCTCCAAAGCCAAGACCACAGCATCCATGGGACCTGACAACATCCCAGGCTGTGTTCTACATGAACTACAGAATGAACTGGCACCCCACCTAAGTACCATGTTCAATCATAGCCTCACCTTAGGCTTTATGCCCACTGAATGACGCACAGCAACAGTTATCCCACTCCACAAAGGGGGATCCACCACGGACCCCGAGAACTACTGCCCCATTGGCCTGATGAGTCTGGTCTGCAAGGCCATGGAACGTAAACAAAGACATTTGTAATCTCCAAAATCTGGACCCCACCCAGTTCGGGTTTGTAAAAGGCAGATCATGTCTCCTAAACCTGACAGACTTATTTGAAGCAGTCACCAAAGCTGTAGATGAGGGTAAGGTGGTACATACAGCCTATCTAGATCTCGCCAAGGCTTTCAACACCATCCCCCACTCTGGAATTATAGATAAACTCACTAAACTAGGTATAAATCCCTATGTCACAAGATGGGTTGCCAACTGGCTCATGGACAGAACCCATGCTGTGAAAGTAGCAGACTCCAAATCCGACTTCAGACCAGTGACAAATGGAGTACCACGGGGTTCAGTCCTAGGTCCTCTCCTGTTTGGTATCTACTTCTCTGAAGTACAGA
>NC_056729.1:589512109-589525284 GCF_019279795.1 Protopterus annectens | reverse complement strand
AAAGCACTAACCTATTTACTGAACTATACTTTAAACAACACCTGAGGATCACAGGGTCATAGTGATTACTATGCTAATGACCTTAAAAGGACCTTTGTAAGCCTAGCCATGGACTGGTTTGGGTGGGTTTTATGTAGGGTATATATATAACTTGGGCACAGGTGGGCAAGCATTTACAAGCTCTCTCTTTGTAACAGAGGCATACTTGCCAGGCCAGGGGTAAACTTATGACTACCTATCCACTGATCCTGACTGTGCTTTAATAACTGCAGGGAAGAACTTTGCTTCACATGAATGCGCAGCCTTTTCTGGAGAAGGGGCAGCATCTGAGACACATACCTGTCTCTGCAGCATGTCTTAATTATGCTACAGGTGAGGTAGATGTCCCTAGATTGAGTATTTTTGATGCTATTTGTTTTGTGAATATGCAGCAGGCTTATTAAGGCTGGCTTACAAGATGACTTGTAAGCCAGGCAGCCAGGCACAGACTCCCTCCTAGCAGTCTGTAGGAGACAGAGTATTAGGATAAAGCTTTGAGGCAGTCTGCATAGGACATGCTGACTATACCATGTATCTTTGTTGTGAAGAATCTGTGCAGACACTTCATAGGTTCATAGGTAGGTACTAGGCTATCGGCCCTAGGGCCCATACAAGCCTAGCCAAAAAAATGTACCCTGGCTTTCGCCACCCAAGAGAATTATTTTTCTGTGCCCCTGTCGAGCAGAGCCGCAGAAGTGATCCCCGGGGGTGAATTTCCCATTTCCCATCCAATCATCAAGATTTTTCTTGAAAAGTGCTAATGAGGAGCTCTGTTTGACACAGATAGGTAGTCTGTTCCAGAATATGGGAAGTCTCTGGTCCATATAAGCCTAGCCAAAAAATGTACCCTGGCTTTCGCCACCCAAGAAAATTATTTTCCCGTGCCCCTGTCGAGCAGAGCCACAGAAGTGATCCCCGGGGTGAATTTCCCGTTTCCCATCCAATCATCAAGATTTTTCTTGAAGAGCTCTGTTTGACATAGATAGGTAGTCTGTTCCAGAGTATGGGAAGTCTCTGGGACAGGAATCTATCCCTCCAGCATGTTCGGTTTATTGTGGTGACAAGGTTTAGGTCCCTAGAGCGTGTAGCTCGGAGGGAGTGGGATTTCTTTAAGTGGAGCATGTCCAACAGCTCTGGGTTTGACATAACTTTGTATGTTAGGCAGAGATCGCCCCTGAGTAGGCGATATGCAATGGAGTAAAGCTGTAGCTGTTTGAGGCCAGTAATTCTCTTTGTGAGGTATTTCTGTGGTCTTTCCAGTTGTTGTAGATGTCTTGTGAGGTACATACCAAAAGGGGTGTTGTACTCTATAATGGGTCTAATGAGTGATGAGTAGAGGGGAACAATGACCTCTTTTTTTCTGGATGAGAATCCTTTTGTGATGAGATGAGCCACGTAGAAGGATTTCCTGACCACTGTGGTGATGTGATTATCAAAGGAGAGACTACTGTCCACCTGTGTCCCAAGGTCTCATCACATTTTCGGCATTGTGTGTTTTTGAGGCTGCTGAGGATAGTCATCCGAATTTCTGCATCTGGAAGGCCTTTAACAGTTAGAAAGCTTGTTTTTAAGGGTCTCAGCATATATACATCTATACTGTAGTCCTATGGTGTGTGCATTAGGTGATGTGTGGTGTTGTATTGTATTTCTGATACAGTACAGTTGTGTACACTTACCATAAATGTAGATGTTCGAGTGTATTCACTGTTGCAGTCATTACATTTGGGTTATCCTGCTGGCAGGTTGCCCTCAGTCGGCCTGAATTCCAAAGTCTTGGGTCCTGCGTCGGTTGTTAAGCTTCTTCCTGACGTCAGGTCGTCAGGGGTATAAAAGATGTAGCCGACACCATTTTCTTCAGTTTTTCTTGCCCCAGATGTCAGGTGCCCCCAAAAGGGTAGGCTAAAAATATGTAAATAAAACATACATGCACCAAAATAAGCTTTACCTTCATCTATAAGCAAATACACCACATAGGTTGTAAAGATTAGAGAAGTAAAGATAAGTTCCAGCAAAAATAAGGGGGATGGCGGGAGGGTAACCTGGACTGCAACAGTGAATACACTCGAACATCTACATTTATGGTAAGTGTACACAACTGTACTATGTTCTTCGTGTTTCACTGTTGCAGTCATTACATTTGGGTTGAGTCCCAAAGCTATGGTTGTGGGGCTGGAGCTAAGCAGCATTAGGAGTGGTTATGAGGCCCTGCAGAACTGCAGTGGCAAAGCCTGCCCTGGATTTAGAGTAAAGAGGCAGATTGTAATGTTTTGTAAAGGTATGCACTGAACTCCAAGTAGCAGCCTCTAAAATGTCTTTGGTTGGTAGTCCCCTGAGAAAGGCTGCAGACGTGGCTGCAGCTCTGTTTGAATGTGGCCTAATGCCCTTAGGCACTGGTTTGCCATGCTGTGAGTAGCAGAAACTAATGCAGTGACCTATCCACTTTGCAATAGTCTGCTTGGAGATAGCCTTTCCTTGTGATGCTGCGGCATAAAGGCTCTGTCTTTCTGAAAACTTTAGTTTTGTCCAAGTAGAATCTAAGTTGTCTGTGTACGTCCAAAGAATGCATAATTTTATCCCCCTTGTTCTGTGGATTTGGATAAAAAGTTGGCAAATTAATAGTTTGGTTAAGACCTACACTGGATACCACCTTAGGCATAAATGTAGGGTTTGTTCTCAGAGAGACCCTGTCTGGATAAAAAATGATAAAGGGTTCCACAGCTATGAGAGCCTGTAGCTCTTAAACTTGTCTTGCAGAAGTTATTGCTTGGAGCAGAACTGTTTTCCAAGATAAGAACTTTATATCTGCAGTAGCAGCTGGCTCAAAAGGAGGTAAGGTGAGTTTTTCCAAGACATAATTGAGGTCCCATGCAAGTATTGGCGTTCTCCTTGGAGGCCTTAAGTTTTTGGCTCCTCTGAGGCACTGCTTTAATAACGGATGAGAAAAGAGTGGTGGCTCTGTACTGTAATGAGGCGAAATGGCAGAGGCATGGATTTTAATTAATGAAAAATATAGGCCTTTGTCCAACATCTCAGTTAAGTATTGCAAAATCTGAGGAATATTTGGGACAGCTGTATCAGTTCCTTGAGCTTGGTTCCAAGCAAAAAATCTCTTCCATTTCCCAGCATAGGATTTTCTAGTACTAGGCCTTCTGGCTTCTAAAATGACATCCATCACAGCTTTACTGAGAGATGTGGTTTGTATGGCTACATTATCTGCCATGCTGCCAGGTTTAGGGTAGTTGGCTGTGCAGAATCGGATTGTTTTGCTGGGACAGTAGATGAGGTATTTGAGGTAAGGTCCAGGCTGGGCATTGGGACAAGTTCGTTAAGCTCAGATACCAGTACTGGCGTGGCCAGTCTGGGGAAATCAGAATAATTTTTGGTTTCTCCTGCCTGACCTTTAGGAGTACCTTGGGGAGGAGAGGCATTGGAGGAAAGGCATATACTGATAGGTTTGTCCAGCTGAAAGATAAGGCGTCCACTTTCCAAGCTTGTCTGTGATAAGTCCTTGTGCAGAATCTTTTTAGTTGATTGTTGTGAGGGGAGGCAAATAGGTCTATGTCCGGGCGTCCCCATTTATTTGTTATCATGCTGAAGACTTGTGGATCCAGGTGCCACTCGTGGGGATCCATGAGGTTTCTGCTTAGATAGTCTGCCAGAGTATTTTCCTTTCCTGGCAGGAATTGTGCCTGCAGATGAACTTGGTAAGTCAATGCTGTGTCCCATAAAGCCATGGCTAGTCTGCAAAGGGGGTAAGAATGAGTGCCCCCCTGCTTGTTTATGTACCACATGATGTGGTGTTGTCTGTCTTTATCAGTAGTTGTCCCGGATGAAGTAGGTCCTTGAAGGCTGTCGGGGCATTTTGAAAAGCTAGCATCTCTTTCTGATTGATCTGTAGATGCTTTTGGTTTGTGGACCAGGTGCCCTGAATGCCTCTTCCTGCCATGTGTGCCCCCCAGGCATAATCTGATGCATCCGTTGTTAGGCTCTGCCTGGGTGGGGTTAGTGAGAATGGCTGTCCCTTGTTTTGGAGACAAGCCTTTGCCCACCATCGAAATTCCTGTTGCAGGCAGGGAATGAGAGTAATCATTGTTTCCAGGCTGTGGCAATGTTGTGTTCAGACACTTTTTAGGTGCCACTGAACTTTCCTCATATGCAGTCTTGCATATGGAATTAGTAAGATGCAGGATGCCATGAAGCCCAAAGCCTGCAGAATTTTTCTTGCA
The DNA here is from genome assembly GCF_019279795.1 of Protopterus annectens. Taxonomy (NCBI): domain Eukaryota; kingdom Metazoa; phylum Chordata; order Ceratodontiformes; family Protopteridae; genus Protopterus; species Protopterus annectens. Next base: position 589,521,019 of record NC_056729.1, on the reverse strand, counting down.
GATAACTGGGCCTCTGTTGTCATTTCCTTGAAATAGGTAGTCAATTGCCTTTGCTTGTATGGAGTGAGATAAGGCATCTGGGCAGTTGTATTTAAGCTTGTACCCAGGAATATTATCTCGAGAGGGTACTAGTTTTGATTTATTTTTGTTGACTGTGTACCCTAGGCATGTTAAAAGTCTTTGCAGAAACGTCAGATGCTGTAGTAGAATGTCCTTGTTCTCTGCTTGTATGAGGCAGTTGTCCAAGTAAGGATATTTTTGTATTCCTCTTTGTCTGCAGTAAGCAATTACTGGTGCCAGGCACATTGTGAAGACCCTGGGCGCAGTAGATAAGCCAAACGGCAGTGCAGAGAATTGGTAATGCTTTGAGCCAGCCTTGAATCTGAGGTATCGTCTGCATGATTGTCTGATTGGGACATGCAGGTATGCCTCTTTTAGGTCTAAAGTCATGAGCCAAGCCTTGCTGCCCAGCATGGGCAGAAGCTGCTGCAAGGTCAACATCTTGAATTTTTGTATATCCAGGAAAGTGTTTAGAATAGATAGGTCCAATATTGGTCTCCATGCTTTGTCCTTTCTGGGTACCAAGAACAGTCTTGAGTAAAATCCTTGTCCCTGCTCTTGCTGTGGCACTTGTTGAATAACCCTCATGTCCATGAGAGCTGCGACTTGTTTTTGAGCCTCTGCCCATTGATTTTTTGGCAGGTCTGGCCATCCGTTTGCCCTTGGCAGGGTATGGAAGTGAAACTTGTAGCCTTGTGACACTATATCTAGAACCCATTTGTCCTGGGTTATAATGTGCCAATTTTGAAAAAAAAGTGCTAGTTTTCCCACTAAGGGTGCTGCCAGAAGATAAGTGCTTGGTGCAGGCAGGGGGGAAGTCATTGGGACTATTTCCTGTATGGTTGTGATTTGCCTTCTCCACCTTTGGAGGTAGAAGCACCCCATTGCTTAGACCTGTAGGAACCTTGCGGCTGTGATCTGCTTCTAGGGCGTCTGGATCTGCCCCTTTGAGGTTTGTCTGAGACTGGAAAGGACCAATTCTTTGTAGGCCAGTGTCTGCTAAATCTAGGTGGCTGTACCTGTAAGAAATCCTTGAACGTTTGCATAGAGTTAGCTTTGTCCTCCATTTTCTTTAACACCTCTTCTGCCTTAACACCAAACAAGGTATCATGTTGTAATGGAGCATCTAATAATTTTGCTTTAACATGATCAGGTAGATTTTGTTCCTTTAACCAAGCATGCCTCCTAATGACAGAACCTGTAACAGCGGCCCTGCAAGAGGCCTCCAGAGAATCAAAACCACAATGCAAAGTATGCTTTCCAACTTGTTCAGCTGCATGCAATAAATCCTGCATTTCTTTGTTTTCTGCACATTCAGAATTTACCATCATTTTCTGTTTAAGCAGTGACATGATATATTACTGATATTTGAGCATATGAAACTGACAATTTAAGGCCCTTACAGCTAAGGTAGCAGATGTGTAAATATTTTTTCCCCAACTAGTGCCCTAGAATCCCTGTCAGAGGGGGTAGGGTTTTTTGCATTGGAAGCCTTGACCCCTTTGGGACCCTGAGAAATAGTTTCTGGGTCTGCAGTAGGGTTTTTGAAAAGGAATTTATGAGAGTCAGGGACCCTGTAGTATCTGTCTGGCTTAACAGGAGCTGGAGGTAAGGAGTCAGGGGTCAGACTAGACTCTGAGAACACATCATCTACAATGTCTAACACAGGTGGAACAGCTAGAGGCCTGTGTTGAGGTAGTAAAAGGAAGTCTCTGAGCCTCTTCTTAGATTCTGAAAAACCTTGGCTCTCCCAGTGCTCCCTCATGGTATGCAAGGTTTCCCCAAAAGAGTAGTCCTCAGGAGGAGAAGCTGAAAGAATTGATTCTTCAGCATCAGAATCCTCATAGGGGGGAAGAGAATATTCCTTATCAGAAGAAGAATCAAAAGAAATGGAAAACCTGATCTGAAGATTCATAGTCTGTCTCTTGCCAAGCCTCTTATCAGGAAGGGGATGGGAACCTCTGATCAAGGTAATTAAGTCCTCGGCCATTTTGAGCATCTGTTTTTTGGGCATAGAGGCCTGTCCATGTGGCTGGTGAACTTGTTTCTTTGCCTTTAAAGGTGTTTTAGTCTTTGCCTTTGAAGTCAGTTTAACATATAATTGTTTAGGTCTGAATACACCCTCAGAAGCCGATGCCTGCTCAGCGGCTCTGGACCCATCTGAGGGAATAATTTCCGAGGCTCCAATACCTTGAGTTTCCAGCGGCCTGGCCGACTCCACGTGGAGTCGGTAGCGGCCTGTGACTCTAAAGTAGTGGGCTTCAGGGCTGCAAAAGTGCCTCAATGAGAACCGGCGAACAGGCAACTTGCTTAGGAGAAGCTTCATCGTCAGTTTTGGACCTCGGTTGCCTGTCTTTTTCTTTTTCTTTGCGTTTTTTGTGAACTCCGGTAGTCGGCTGGCTTTCCGACGACATTGTATAATTAAATCTTCGCCCAAAATAGCTTAATGTAAAATCGTACCGACGCTTAATAGTGCGTTGGTTAAATCTAGCACAAAACCGACAACTAGAAATGTCATGGTCAGGGCCTAGGCAAGGAATACAGTAAGAATGAAAGTCCTTATGAGGTATTTGCTTCCCACAAGAAATACAATTATTAACTTTTTCTGACATCGGGCTGGAGCAAGAAAAAGTTTCAACGGGTACTTAGCTTTTAATGAAGACTTCGGATCTGAAACTCGAACACGAAAATCTCAGGAGTCGGCCAACCGGCACTTGTGAACTGCTTCTGCTTTGGGCACTGTGCGGCAAGAAAGACTGAAGAAAATTGTGTCAGCTGCATCTTTTATACCCCTGACCACATGACTTCAGGGAAGAAGCGACAGCAACCGACGCAGGGCCCAAGACTTTGGAATTCAGGCCGACTGAGGGCAACCTGCCAGCAGGATAACCCAAATGTAATGACTGCAACAGTGAAACACGAAGAACATCCTGCTTTACAGCTGTAGTGGTTTTATGTGAGCAGCACTGCATCAAAAGACAGTATACTTACATGTCTCATACTTTATCAGATTTTTTTGACAATCAAATGGATGTTACAGAACATAAGGCAATTTCTACTTTGTCTATGGAGGCCCAAGTCTACCAAGCTAGTTACAGAGACAGGAGGAAAGTCAGGATCCATGGTTTTGAGTATTTATAGATTGGGCTTAAGTGGAAGTGGTATCAACAGTGTATTTAAATAAGGCTGCAATTAGTGGCAAACCTTTTTTTGTGCTCCACTTGTGTATAAATGCTGTATACAGGAATCAAACGAGTATATCACAGATTACCTATATCAGAGATTACCTTGGATGCTAGAACTGCGATCTTAGTCTAATCTTAAGAAGCGATGCTCCCCTTGACCCACACCTGGTGCTCATTGAGCAAATATGTACTCAGGATATCTTATGGGTATTTTCTTATAAGGAAATTGAGATTCAAAGCACTTGTATCTATCTATCTATATCTATCTATCTATATATATATATATATATATATATATATATATATATATACACCCATTGTGCAATGAACACTGCCACACAAACATGACAACTTTATGCAGGCAGAAGAACTGACTAGGCAGACCAAACAGTATGTTTGCCAATCACAATCTACCCTCTACTGCCACTAGACTGCAGATCTAATCTTTCTTAATGTAAAATCACACAAGGGTGAGCCCAACAAGAGGAAACTACAGAACAAGCAACTACATAACCCAGCAATATGGATGGCTACACTGTATAAAAAGAGCAGTTAAAATCAGTGAAATACAGTGGCACTTTACAATAATAACTTTCAGAAAAACAATAAATAATTCAACAATATAGCAGCAGCACACTTAGATAACTTAAGAAAATTAAAAAAAAATACAGTGATCTGTAGTATTTACCTGTGCTAGGATGTCACTTAGTAAAAGCAAAACACCCAATTCCTTCCATTTTATACATTTCACCTAAGCAATAAGGGCATAAGGGTACAAGGATACAGTTCTGCTCTCATGGTTATTTGTCTACCACATGGTTCCAGTTAAGTTTTTGTATTTATTTCTTTTAGTTTTCCCTCAGCTGCCACCTGCAAAAGTAATAGCACAATTCAATTTCCCCTATCTACTATCTACCACAGAGGGCTGTTTGTCCTATATCACACATACACACTTGCATCTTCTCTGTTTTTCATCATATGCCACAGGCAAAAATATTGTTCATTTTGGTGACTTTCCTTGTGCAGTTACACTTACCATTGGACTTAGCCAACCATATGCGTGAGAATAAATTTTCTTACTATTGCATAAAGATCATAAACAGAGCAGCCCCTGTATGAAACTAAAGCTCAAGTTTTACTGCTCTCACTTTTGGTGAACTCGAAATCTGGTTATACTTTTTACATTCCATAAATGACTCCAGCTTGTTGTATCCTTATTTGCATCCTGCAGACATTTTGCACACATGATAATGACCAGCCTTTTTCAGCCTGCACTGTTTTTGTCATCTATTTTCTCTTTCTTGTTTTTCTATCTGCACAGTCACAATGGCCATTCTGATGAACAGCTTAAGTCAACAATTAGCAGCTTTGCGCAAGTTATCTATACCAAAAACATGCCTGCTTCCTAAAGGAAAACTTCACCTTAGAACTAAAAAAAATATATTTTTTTCATTCTGTCTGTTTTCTGAGTTATTTTAATACCTCAAAATCACTTTTTACTGCTTCTTATAGAATTTTAATATGTTTTCTGCAAAATGGTGGTCAATGGGGCTTGACATATCAACATAATCTTATTTTTCTTCAAGCCTTTCTCTTTCTATAATCCATTTCAAATCTGCTTTATATGAGTTATGCTAGACATAAGTAGTGGTGTATTCCCATACCATTGACATATAATGGAATTGGTGTCAGTCACAACCATCTTACATACCTTCCTATGACAGGACTGCTTATTTTATTTCTTGAATGACCGGCATCTGATTTGTGTCTCAGGGCATGATTTATAGTATACTAAGGAATTATACAGCACATTCCAAACAGAAAGCTACCTCTCAGTTTATCTGTTAGCTTTTCTCAAAACTGGCAGTATTTTGCTAATCTACACTGCTTGCCACGCATTTTTAGAAATGGTTCATGGCTCATTTGATTTCTGTTATAAAACCTAAAATGTTTTGAAGTTACCAAGAGTTAGGGTTAAGGGGTAATCTGCTAATGCAAGAGTGCTACCTTCTCTTCATTTTTTCTGATAGTTTGTTGCTACCAAACCATAAGAGTTTGAACAGTCTCTGCATTTTGATGACCATTACATTTAGGAACACCGGGGTAATTCTGCTATATAAAATGTCCTATGCTATAAAGTACAGTTCAATTATCTCTGTGTATTTTTGCCCATTCTCTCATAGTAGCAATTGTACCAGTAATATACCTAGAACATTTAGCCATTTTAAAAATTATATTTAGCAATATGCACTTCTCTTAACTGTTTAGATCTTTGAGACACACTAAAGGAAAAACAAGTGCACTTTTTTCAACCACTGCTATGCAAAACTTGTCATTTTTGCAAAACCATATGGGTGAATACCAATTAACATACACCCAGGCAGTCTGCTTTTGTTTCAAAACACAGACTGCCCCTTTTTCACTTAAGTAGCCACATATCCCATGAAGCGCATTCATGCAAATATGTTTGCTCTGTATTTCTACAGGAAACTACTTCATTTTGCTTTTACACAGTTCTTAAGTTTTCAAAAAATCATTCTGTTCATTTGTTGCAGCATTCATCTAACAGCATGCCTCTTTACAATGCGTAGAATTAATAAGTTCACAGGTTTATAATAGGCAATCAGTCTAACCAAAATATAAAAAAATAAATGAATGAATGAAATAATCCAGTTTCCTCCTGTTTTAAAGAAGGCAATACATGGCAGTGGTACTACTCTGTTTGACATGCAGTGGAAGTTTGTTCCAGAGGGTGAATATTGTACATTTCACTTTAATATGTAAATTATTTAACACTATTTTGATTTAGTAATCATTAGATAATAAAATTCACAGTATATTAACCATTTCATTTTTGGTCAAATAAGTCTCCCTGATAACTGAATTTTGTATTTATAACCTTTAAGAAAGTTAATTCACATTGTACTTGAAAGTCATTCTGTATAATATGTACAGTAGATGTTTATGACACAAAAACTCAAAGTACAAGCTGATTTACAATATGAATGCTTTAAAAAGTGTTCTATATTACGCACAATCATGTCTGGCCTCATTTACCCCAAACTGTACTCATATAACCTCTCAAGCTGCTGTTTTAATCAGCACAAAGGCTCCTTCCTGCCTGAAGCATCATAAGACATTTTCACCCATTCACTTGAATCCTGCCACATTCTGCATTCCGAAATGGTTCAATACATGCCTTGTCACCACTCTCATCTATATGCACATCACAGCATTACACTACTAATACACCAAGGGTGAGCAGTTGCACAATTGTGTTTAATCTCATACTGCAAAGAGAAACATCTAGTAAATTCAGGGGGAGGGTTGAAGTGAACACCACATGTTCTTGAGAATTCTTCATTTTTAGGCAGAAATACTGTCCACCCTAAGACCAAGATGCAGAAGGCTGAAAAAGACTTCTGGCTCAGACACAGACCTTCTGATGAGCTGCCTGAGAATACAGTTAATTCAATGGCTTCCTGTTTGCCATCTGCAAGACCTTCCCCTGAAATAAATTAAACAGGGGACCTAAGAAGTATATGGTGCCTGAAAGCACTAAATGAGATAATTAAAAGATCATGACATGGTAGACAATTTTGTTTCAACAGCACAGGAGATCTTCTCACATCAAGGATGACACCTGCCTGTCCTCCAGATGAGGGAAAAAGTACATGATTACAGCTCTGAAACAGGCTGCATTGGAAGCAATATAGAAGGAAAGGATAACAAAGTGCAGGTAAAAGTTTAAAAGGGTAAGAGCCTAAACTGAAAATGTTGATGTTGAACTGAAAATGGAAGGAATTTTCAGCAGGATGAGTAAATGAAATGTGTATTGTCAATGTCTACTGAACAGAACCATTCTTCCAATTTAAGAAATAGGATACTGGTCTCGATAGAAAGCATCCTAAAATCTTTGCACTGAACTGAAAAATTCAAGTATTTTTTGGTCTAGCAAATAACTTAAATCCAATATGCTCTTTGGAACCTGAAAGAAATGCGAGAAGAAACCCTCCTTCAGAGGTTGACAGGCTTAGATCTCTTGTCAAAGAAATATGAGATGATGAGTTGATTACAAAGCACATCCTGAAAACCCAGGACATCTGTAAAAGAAGGTATACCCCTGGAGCAGGAGTTGGATTATACAGAGGTCCATTATTACTGACTCTACACTTCACATTTGACAATGGAAAGCTAATCTTTCCCCAAAACACTTCCTTAGATGCAGAAAGATGGTTAAAAAAGACTTGCATGATCAGAGGAGCCTGGAGACTGACGGGCTAGTGGTTTTCTGCTGTTGCTGGGATTACTTTCAGACTGGTTGCTGCCGCCACTTGGGCTTCCCATTTGTTTTATCAAAGTATAAAAAGGTCTGCTTCTCTTTTATCAGACCTTTCCTTTGGTAGTGTGGTAAATGATTTTTTAGTCTTACAAGTGAATAATGGGAGGATACCTCCTGTTCCTTTGCTTTCAAGTCAGTAAGAACCTCTTTTACTTACTTGTCAGACAAGTTTCTTCTGGTATTTGGAGCACTCCAGCTCTTGCTGTACCTTAGTAGGTTTTCCAGAAATACACAGACAAGTGTTTCATTACTTCTACCTCAAATGCATCTACCAGAGAAACAGTGTGTGTGTATACGAAATTTAAACATTGACTGAAAAGACTATTAGTGAACTTACCTGCAATCTTTCAGATTCTTGAAACCTCCAATTTGCTCAAAAATGAGGCAAAGATACATAAGTAATGATTTTTTTTTCCTTTTGCAATCGTGCCTGATATGTGAAAAAGTATGCATTGCAGGTGATATTGCTTTCTCTTAAGAGTGCATTCCAAACATACCTTCTTTAAAGTCCAAATGACTTGAATTTCCTGGCCAGATCACCAACTTACTGGATAATTCTATGTCCATCATAAGAAGCTATAGTTCCCTGTCAATAAGGCTGCTGGCTGCTTGTCCAGAACGATCTGAGAAATAGTACCCTGCTTCAGAATGGTAGCACGTGAATCATCTGTCTACCCAATGAGCTTTAATTTGCAAGTTAGCATGCCTTGCAACTTAAAACTGATTTCATGGCCAATTTAATGAATAGTAAGAATGATAGCAAACTTTAGAAGGAGGTTTAGGGAAGTCCAGATATTCTGCTACCTCCTACTGATGTCTGTTGACTACAGTACTGTGGAAGTCCATAAACTAACAGTCAGGATATACCAGCCCCAAAAAGTCCTCTTAATTAGACAGGCAACTTAAAAGAACAGGGAATGTAAACTGACCAATACCACTTCTGAATTAAGCTGAATGAAATCTTCTTTACATTTTCATATTCAAAACTGAATCTGAATGGATGATGTGGTCAAGTGACTTCCTGTACTACCACTCAGAGATGTGATTAAGTCCAAGAACTCAGCCTGAATATGAATGATTCCACAAAATACATCACTGGACAAAGGACATATATGAATCTCCCTAGATGCTTAGTGAGTATTTCATTGGGAGACACTTCTGAGAACAGAACCAGAGAGCTATGACTCATTTCTAAGAAAGGAATCACTAATTATCTCAACCTCCCCCTCACACATCTTAATGGTGATAAGGAGATACAGGGTATCTGGGATCAATCTTTCAGATGTGAAGAAGCTTACCCTATCAACAAAAGCCTTGATGATG
>NC_056729.1:589453726-589498726 GCF_019279795.1 Protopterus annectens | reverse complement strand
ACCACCACGTTGCCTCCATTGTGTAGAAGGCTTTCTACATGGCCCACCTCATAAATAAGGGTATTTCATCCAGGAACAAGGAGGTCGTAACATCCCTGTACTCCTCACTTATCAGACCAATTATCGAGTACAATGCCCCCTTCGGCATGTACCTTGCCAAGCACATGCAGCAGTTGGAGGGACCACAGAGGTTCCTGACCAGGAAAATCCAGGGTCTCAAACAACTATACTATATAGATAGGCTAAAAGCCCTATCCCTCTCATACAGACTGCTCAGAATTGACCTGTGTCTGGCATACAAGACCATCTCAGACCCAGTTTTGATGGAGTAGCTGTATGTTCGTAAGATGAACTCCACTCAAGCAACCTGCATGGAAGGCCTTAACTTTCTGTGACATTAATAGAACTTGTTGGCAGGATAGATTTGTGTCCCAAAGACTCCCCCATTTGTGGAATAGACTCCCTCTCCATGTCAAGCAGAGTACCTCTCTAGTCCTCTATAAGAAGAACCTGGATGACTGGTTGGGAAACAGAAAATACACCCCTGGGAATCCCACCTGTGTCCCTGCTGGACAGGGGAACAGATGCTGACTTTGTGGGAACATGGGAAAAATTCTTGGCTAGGCTTATAAGGGCCTCCGGCCAATAGCCTAGTATCATCCTATGAACCTATAAAGGAAAAGAAAAAAGGGTGGAACTGTGGCTGAGGTTGGTAGACAGTATTACTGAAGTAATTATTATGAATTTTCCGGAAGTACTGCTTAACAAACTAGCCTGACATGCTAACATCACTTAGGTTATAAAGTGGCAGATTTGAGTAAATGACTAAACAACACCAACAACAAAAAGTGGATCAGATGTAAATTTTCATTCTGTCCTCAACTGTTGGGTCCAGATCTGTTCCTCGGATCCAAATAAGCCATTATTAAAGCTCGCGGTAACCAAATAGCTCTGAAGCCTCTCCCATACCCATAATGCACCAACCCCTAACATACTTCAGATCTCATTTACCGCTTTTCGCGAAAATATGTGGTCAGCCGTAGCTCTCCGGTTTTCCTTCAGATAAGTATATTTTTCTTTTTCTGTCTTAAAAACTTTTCCCTTTTTCCTATAAATCTTATTAGTATATTACTCCCTTACCCTTATCACATTTTCTGTAATTCCTGTTTACCTTTGTTGATACTTGTTCCCTATTTCTTTCTATTTCTACACTCTAGTGTAGTCTTTCTTACCATTGTTTGTATTTCCCTTTCACTTGACTATTAAAAAAAAAAAGGTTTTTTACTTTCTGCACTGTCTTCACAGTGTGGGCACAAATTGCCCCTTTTGGATGCTCATACACTTTGTGTTTACTGTTTGGGCCCTCAACATCTCCAGGAGGATTGTACAATATTCAAAAACTTCAATCCTAGGGTAGTTGCTAATTGAAAAAACAAATTGATTCTTAAAATATTGCTTCCATCTTTCTTTGGCGAAGCTATTTCTAGGGCTCAGTCCCCCAAAATAAAAACTAAGAAGTGCTTGTCTTAGCCTCCTAGGTCCTCTTCTTCTTTGACTCCATCTTCGGAGCTGCCAGGAAAAGACCAAGAAGGGTCAGAATAGTTCAAAGTCACTGTCCCTTGGATCCTAAGAAGAAATCAGCGGATCCAACCTCCTTGGATCCATCAAAAAAATCAGCAGATCTGACTGTTTGGAATCCGATATTCCTTCGTAGGACTACAAACATATTGTCCGATACATATGATCCACTGCCTTCCAGGGTTCCCTCCCCTTTTTTGGAAAGGCATTAGTCCAAGTCACCATCCCTTGCCTTGTCTCATTCTTCCAAGAGTTTGACTGAGGAAGATGTGAACAGAATGATGAGGAACTTTTTCTCGGTGCAGATTCAGATGGGTGTTTTACCATCTCCTCCCCCCTTGGGTAAGTAAGCCCATCCATCTTCCACACCACCACTACTCGCTTCTTTTCTGATCTCTCCATTTGCTTCAGAGTCTTTGGATACAAACCTTCCAGGTCCATCTATCTCATAGCCAAAGCTTTCTGTGAGTGCATCAGCACTGACATCTTCAGATCCAAATGACTGTCAGAGCCAAAGCTTCCTTGTTGGGTCTGAGGCATTGGAGTTGACTACGAGGTTTTCAGAGCCATTTGTGCCCCTTAGAGCTTCGACAATGAATAGCTGGGCTCTGGCTTCCTCCTTGGGAATATTGCTTTCAGGGCAAGGGGGACGTGGTCGAGAAGGCTGCCTTCTTGGAGCCAGTGTCGTCCTCCTGTCCGGTGCAGTCTACCTTTGAGGTAGTGAAGAGAGTATTTTCTGCTCTGACAGGATGGATGGATCCAACCCCCTTGGATCTCTAGTATAGTTCCCAAATGTCTCTGCGCTTAGAGCCACATCATTCTACGCCACAGGGACAGCCAGCTCAAGACCCCCAGACCACCCAGTAGGGTTTTATGATCGTTTCTGATACTTCACCAGAGCATCACACTGAGGAAGTCCCTAGGAAGAGAAGGTGCACGAGGAGGCACTTGGACTCTCTGCAAGAGTCAGTCACTGTGTATACTGATTTCAGTGAGGGAGACGTGTCCCCATGATCACCACTGGAAGATGTCTCATTTACAGACATACTTGAGATCCTTAAGCAAAGAGGTGGTTGGTCCTCCAGCACCCCCTCACTAGAGGAATCATTATTTCTGGAGGCCTTTAGAGCTGGCCCCCTCTACCTCCTGGGTTACTCCTCCCAGTAATGAGCTCATTGATTTGGTCTCTAGGCAGGTGTGGAAGGAGCCTGACTCACTTGAGATAATCCCTAAGATGCCAGATTGGATTCTGGTTCCACCTGTTGGGAAGGAATTCTGGAGTAAGGGGGTGCCTGTAGATGCCATGGTCATGGCGGCAACCACCAGGAAGGACCTTGCTGAACACAGTTCCTCTGTTCATCCCCATAACAGGGAGTCTAGAGCGATTGACAGGTTTGGGAAGTGTTTTCATGTGTCAGTGACCTTTGCCGTTAGGTTGCCGAACTATTTGGCATATTACTAGACTAGAAAGGGATGTGATCAAGGAACTATCAAAATCCCTTTTCAGGACCATTACTGCTGAGACTCCTTTGTCTGTGGCTTTTCATTTGGCTACCCTCCAATCCATTTAAAATTCATCCATGAGGCTTAGCTCAAATGCACCCAAAGAAGCCTCAAGGGCAGCAGGTTCAAGCATATCCATTAGGCGACATGCCTGGATATGCTTGCATTATTTTGCGGAATCTTTCAGGTCCTCATTCATCAGTGCACCCTTTGATGGCAGCTCATTGTTTGGCCCAAAAGTGAAGGACACAATATCCAGGTGAGAAAAGGATGGAAAGACCCTCAATGCAGTTGGTGTACATTTTTCAACCCCTCAAAGATCCATTTCTAGGAATCAGTGAAGGAGTTGGAAGATGTGGTTCAGAAAGTCCCAGGGACCTTTCCAGGATGCACATGGAGATGGTTACCCTAGGGGCAGGGGGGACACTAATGGATGACACTGCCTGTGTGGCAAAGGAGGCCTGCAAAACCAAGGATCCAGAGATTCTTTCTCTGATGGACCCTATCAGCGCTCCTGAAAGGAGGCCTGATTGTCACCCTCTGGCAATCGGGGGTCGACCATTCCTGCACCAGAGATCCTGGCTTGATGTAACAAGAGATGCTTTGGTGCAGATGATTGTTTCCAGTGGCTGTATAATTCCCTTTTCCCATCCACCCTCAACTGTATGCAAAATTTCCGATGTTCCACCCAGTCAGAGGAAAGCAGCAGCACTAGAAATACAAAACCTGCTAGAAAGAGGTCCCACCAGACCAGATAGAATCTGGAGCTTACTCAAGATTCTTTAGTGCCAAAGAAAACAGGGGACTGGAGACCAATTTTGGATCTCAGTACTTTGAACAAGTCAGTTCAACATACAAAGGTTTGAATGGTCACTGTTCAGTCCGTTCTACCCTTCCTGGACAAGGACAATTGGATGCACTCGATAGACCTTCAGGGTGCATACTGTCACATAAAAATGAACAGACAGTCCAGAAGGTATTTGTTTTCAGCTGGGAGCCAGTCACCATCAGTTCAGAGCACTGCCCTTTGGCCTCAGCACATCCCCCAGGGTGTTCACCAAATGCATGGCAGTGGTAGCAGCTCACTTGAGACTACAGGGATTCTGAGTGCTTCCATATCTGGATGACTGTCTCCCCGACCAGGCGTCTACTAACAAGAGCAAGAGATCAGGTACGTAGATTTGTTCTCATCTGGGTGTAACCATAAATTATGAGAAGTCTCGGTTGCAACCATCATAAACTTTGGAATTCATAGGAGCAGTCTTCAATATGATATCAGTGGCAGCCTCTCTTCCTCTGTCAAGAATTCAGACTGTCAGATTTCAGGTCATGAAAGTAATTTGCTATACCAAGATTTCAGCCCAGTTGATCCTTCAAGCCTTGGGAGTCAATGTCAGTTGCCATAATCTTAGTTCCTCTAGCAAGAGTTCATATGAGAATTCTTCAGTGGATGTTAGCAACACAGTGTTCAATTATTTACCAGCACATTTCAGCACAAATAAGTATCACTCAGGCATGCCATAGATACCCCTGGTGGTGGATTCAGTCAGAACAGGTTCTACAAAGTCATCCTTTCGTTTTACCCTCTACCAAAGGCCATAGCGACCATGGACACTTCCCAGATTGGGTGGAGGAGGCACTTCCTGGGGAAATAGTCCAAGGCATTTGGTCCTCTGAAGAGGCCAGTTTGCAGGTCAGTGTTCTATAGATGAGAAGATGAGAGCAGTGCTCTAAGCATTACAGGCCTTCCAGGATACTCTCCATTTAGGGACAGTTGCGATTCAAACAGATATTTCAGTAGTTTGATACATCAACAAACAAGGAGGATCTATATCTTATCCCTTGTGCCAAGAAGCACTCAGTGTGTGGCAATGCCCGATCTCATCCAACTGCTTTCTCATATCAATATACATTCCGGGGAAGTCCATTCTGATAGCAGACAAAATTGAGCAGGTCCATTCTCTTACATCACGAGTGGTCTCTTAACATGAAAGTGACAGAAATGATTTTCCATCAGTGGGGCTATCCTTGCTGCAGACTTTTTGCTTCTCCCCTAAACAACAAATACAGCAGCTACTTTGCCCTACTCCCGTCAGGGGAATCACCGAGAGATGCACTAGTTTGTGATTGGCTCCCCAGTCTACGTTATGTTTACCCACCAATTCCCCTAATTCCACAATTACTACAGAAACCTACCAGGTTGAAGAGCAAAGTTATCCTCATTGCACCATACTGGCCTCGACAGATTTGGTTCCCCTTCCTATGGCCTCATCTACTTTGCCAACCTTGGATTCTGGATCCGATTCCAGATCTCCTGTTGTACTGGACAGGTATGACTCATCCGGATATCTCAAAATTCAGTCTGGCAGCGTGGTTTCTCCAATGCTGTTACTAGCTAGACAACCAATGCTCCCTTCCCCTGTCCATCATATTCTTTTATCTTCCCATAAGACTTCTGCAAGAAAACTTTACACAAGTAAATGGAAAAGGTTAGTTTGCTGGGCACAACAAAAACATATTGACCCCCTTCTGAGCTCCACTACATAGTATACTTGAATTTTTGGCAACAATGTTTAATGATGGGTCTACAATTAAAGTTCAGTTAGCAGTAATGTCTAGCTGTCATACTGGATTTGAAAATTCTTCTGTGGCCTCTTCTAAACTTTGTAAAGCATTTTTGAGAAGCACACTCCTGCTGAGACCCCCATGTAAAGATCCTACTCCACCATCTGATTTGAACTTGGTACTGTAGGCCTTAATCTATTCTCCCTTTGAACCAGCAGCTAAATGCAATCTTACATTCCTGACTTGGAAAACTGTCTTTCTAGTGTCAATTACCTCTGCTAGAAGAATTTCAGAACTTCAAGCATTGTCATCTAAACTTCTCTACTTTATCTTTCTTAAGAACAGAGTTGTATTACTTATCAGTGCGTCTTTCCTTCCTAAGGTGGAGTCATAAGCACATCTTACTTTAGATAAATCAGCAAACAAGATCTGGGGTATGTTAGGGGGTGGTGCATTATGGGTAAGGAAGAAGCTTGAGTGCTTTTTGGTTACCATAAACTTTAGTAACAGCTGAGTCGAATCCAAGGGATTAGATCCAAACCCAACAGATGAAGAAGAATGAAAATGGGGCAACACAGATGGAACATTATGGTAAGTACATAACTTTTTTTTATCTTTGAGTTCTGATTACAAGATCAAAGGTTTCTTCCACAACATTTAAAAACTTCTGCTGGTAGACTATCAGTGGCTTGCTGGTTTCTGTTTTATTAAGACCTTTATTGCATTTTGTAATTCTGTCCTGTCATTGTAAATGGCTACATTGCTCTGTGTACCAGTTAGGGAGCCGAGGCTTGCAGTTCCTTAAGGAAATATTGCTAGCTGTTGAGATTCAGAAACATAAATATTCATAAGTTAATTAATTGTCCCTGAAAATGTCTGCATAGTATCTGAAGCGGTTTCCTCAGAACTTGATCTTTTAAGTTGAAGATTTTCTACCATCTTGGTTCACCTCACTAAACCAGATCCTGAAGAGACTAAAACTGCATTCCAAACTTTCAAGAGCATTTGCACTTTTATAGTGGATGCGGCAGTTGCACACTGTACTTCCAGTGAGGCAGTACATTTTTTATATTCCTTGAACCCTTGATGTTCTTGTATATGTGAAGCAGAGAAGACTCTTGGTAACAAGATATTTCTGTTGTGTATGGTACTTTAGATTAGATTAAGTGCAAACACACTTGTGGTCACTTCATTTAATAGAGCAGTTGTGGGTTGTACACTACTGAAAGTTATAGGTAAAGGAGATGTACACACAGAAATATCACTTGTAGTTGTTCGGCATGTTGTCGAGTAAGAAAATGATGGCAGTTTTAACTTTTACTGCCTTATGGCACTTCTCATTACTTTTCATAAAACAATTTTGTAAATGTAAGATTATTAGTAGATATATTTGCATTTTATTAATTTGCATACTGGTGCAGGAACACTTTGACTGAAGCGACACATTGTACTTCTGAATGCATTCAGGTAGAAAGAAAAACAAACTAAAATGAGTAATTTATGCAGATAATCAGCAATGATGGGAGAAAGTTATATAGTTTTAGTGCATATTAAAGACATCAACTGGGATTCAGTAATGCCTACACTAAGTTTACACCGTTCTGAGTGACCAGACAACACAGACAAAACTCACACCTTCTTCCTCCTAATTTTAGTTTTCTTACAGATATTTTTGCAGCTTTAAATATTGACAGGGATTCATAAAGGTGACCACAAATTGTAGACTATAATGTACACTTATTGTAATGTTTCTGAGTGACTAGAAAGCACATAAATGTGGTAAGAATGTTCTTGAATACATATTGTATACACTTAGTGTAGGCTTTACTGAATCTGGCCTACCATGTCAACCAACTAAATGACAAGAAAGCAGAGACCACTATAGCTTCTTAGTAAAGCAGATGCATTTCACTTTTTAGATAGTGATATTAACAAAATTATAATAGACTATTATGTAAATATCCAGAGGGATGCAGATGTGTCTGATGATTCAGCAGTATTTTAAGTTCTGGACGTCATGCATCTCCAGCAAATCTGAAGCACAAAAGCAAATACTCTAACTAAACTCCTTTATCCCTTCAATATTAGTTTATTTGTTTATTTTATGTTTATTGATCGGGATAGTCCAACTGGGATAAATCCCCTTTCAGCACAGGCCTGGGAAGAAAAGCTGTTTAAAATATTGCAATATTCTATACTACAACAAAAGAACAAATGGAATAATAAGGTAAGGTAGGATTTGTGCAAGAAGCAGAATATATCAGGTGTAGTTTGCAGAGGTAAGAAGGAATAACTGTAATACATCAGTACACCTAAGCAGCAAATAATGTACAAGGAGAGGTTGTTAAAGAACATGACAATGAAGACATCCCCACCACAGATGGGGTTACTTCTGATTTCTAAAAAAGAGCTGTTTGGCTGAATTAAGAGTACTTACCAAAGTGTTTATTCATGCAAATAAAAAGGTACATTTCCATCTAAGCTTGTTTTGTTTAGTAGATCATTTCCCCAGGAAAGATAGAACACAATCCTGTTATAAGACAGTATTGCTGCTGCCTTTAGAAACCAATCTTTACTAAAAGCGTTGCAACTTACCTAGAAAAAATTGTTCTTAAGCACTGCGGATTTGAAACATACACAACATAGTTTAGATACTGTGTACCTTTGGCTAAATACGCTCCAGCTATTTAAAACCAAAGTTGAGGCAAGCTAAAATTCAGCCAAAACAAGTTAAACACAAAAATAAAACAAAAAAATAGCAAAAAGAAAATTATGACCACAATTTTTTCTAAACTCCGTCTGCTGCTTTCACCACCTCCTAATACATCCGGTTGGGGATATTCACAGTAGTCAAGGCCCCTCCTCAATAGTTACTGCAGGTAGCATTATCCTTTCACCTCCGACTTCCTACTAAAATGGCAGCATTCATAACACTGTGTGCTGACATGCAGAAAAACAAACACTGAGAATGCAGAAGAGCGAATATCGAACCTCGCTCTTCTCCTCTAAACTTCTTTTGTGCAGGGGGCAAGCCATCTTGCACCCCCAAGTGGCCCCTAAACTTATATAGACCAACACCAAGATTGTCATACCTTTGGAAAAAGGGAATATTCTGAGAAATGATCATCATGGACTTAGTTTATGTAAGTCTGTTTTTCCATCACTTCACTCTCAGTAACTAAAGCTGGTTCCAGCATTTTAAATAGTTACCATCATCTCCGCCTGATCAAAGATTATTCATACCAGTGACTATAGCATGTTTAATGTGGGAGAGCTGCTAATGACATTTGCAATCCAGATAATTTGTATCAAGAGAAACGTGACTAAAATCTCCCCATTAGGAACTGTGAAATTCATTTGCTTTGCTATGGCCGGACAGCTCCCATAAAAGAGCTACAAGTGTTAACAGTCCTTGTTATAGAACTGCCAATTACTTGAACACCAGTGCAGAGGAAATAAGCCTAGAGAAGTCATCTTTGTCAGCATCTTTGTAGATCAGCATAGCTCCCTTATACTTGCATCAGTCTAAAAACTCATTCAGCTATAGAAGGCAGTTGATCATTTCCAGTTATCCAATGCTGCCATCATATAAATTGCTAATTGCATACATGAGCATCATTGGCATTATTGCATCTCTTAAATCTGTTCATGGCAGAAACTCCTTTCTATGCTTGGTATCTGATTCACTACATAGTCTGATGTCTTTAGATAGTACAGAACCTTATGCAGGCTGTTACTTCATTAAACAACACGTGTATCCACTTTTACCCCATGCTAGACACACTGGTTTATTTTAAAGGATTTTGGCAAGGAGTTAATCATTTCCTAATACAGACTTTCACAATATTGTTACATCTTTTCCTATTCAATATATTGACACTAAAGTAGGAGAGAAAATGACTTTGTACCAGTAGATCCAGCACCACACCGTATATCAAATTTCTCCCATGACAGTCATTACTGCTGTAGTAGCAACACATTTTTAGCTTCTGGAAGTCAGCCTATCACATAAAAAAGTTACAGTCCAAAATCAAAGACTGTGATTCAGAAGCTGAAAATTCATCCCTCTAAAATTCAATGAACTCACTTCTTAATTCTTCGGTATCCTTAAGAAATGCTTGTAAAGAGATACAGAAGTGATGGTTCAGTAGCCTGTCTTCCTTTCTTTATAACTGTACTTAAAGTAAGGTAAGTTGAACCTAATAGTTTTAGATGTCTTGCTGTCCTAAATCCACTCTCAAAAGTTCTTGAAAAGTGGTTCGTCAGTAGTGATCACAGTATGTTGAAACAATTTCCATCCTTAGCACATCTCATTGCAGATATAGGAAAGGGCTCTTTCTCAACCCATCACTCTTAACTGTCACTGATTATATTAAATTTGATCTTAGTAAATGCTGTATTATAGCACCATGTTCTTTGACTTGTCAAAGGTCTTCAGCATAGTTAGACTGGCTTAATATATACTCTTAATACTCATGGTTAACTCCATAATTCCCACAGCTGGATAACCAACTACCTAGAACATCGTAAGTATATAGATTAAGGTTGAATTTCACATATCCATTGACTACACAGCTAGCAAAAGTATTCACAGAGATTTCATTCTTTGCCCCTCCTGTTCAGCCTTCATGTGAACTCCACTGCCTCACAGTATCCAAGTATAGGTTTTGGGTAATATTCTGAAGGCAGTGCTTTGCTCTGCAGTGGTCAGTCTGTCACCACTGCTTAGGTTTCACTTCATGAAGGACTGTCTGCACTGGGACAGTGGTTAAAAGGTTATCACGTCTTGCTAAATTGAAATGAGAGTAATTTGGTCCTGTTACAAAGTAATGCAGTCAAGAACCCCACATAATTGTAGACTACATTTTCAGTCTAGATCTGCATTATCAGTAAGTTATGTAATTCCATAATCTTTTCACAAAAGTGTCTCCTTTCTTTTCCCTAAACTCGTCTGTGGTGCACTGATATGAACAGGCATTTCTGCATCCACTTACACTAGACTCTTAAATGTTCTAGATTCCCTTTCCTGGTACCTTTCAGAGTTCACCATTCTTTCTTCTTCTCTGAACTACATTGGATGCTTATCCCTAAAAAAAAAAAAAAAAAAAAAAACTTGTCATACAATTGCCTGAGTCACATTAATGTATCTACACTGCCTTCACTTCTGACATGTCATTGTCATTCAAGGTAGCTCTGTTCAACAGGTGCTCATCTCATCTACAAATCTAGGTGTCATAATTATCAGGATACTTTGCTGCACAATATTTCAGGCAAAATCTTTTGTGACATCCCTGTGTTAGATAAGTTGTATAATATTTTTATTTTTCTGTTCCTGAAAAGATTACTATGTAAGGATAGTGAAGCATCTCCTATTACCAGGTATACTTTTTAACGTGCAGCAGATATTTTACCTATAAAAATGTTAATGTTTCTAAAATTTCTGATGAAGTGTTCTTCTGATAAAAAATAATGCATGTGTTTTTAGTAAAATGTGTTCTAAATACAGGACATATGAGTTCACAAACAGTGAACCAATGTGTTGCTTGCATTTGTACATGTCATCATAAAAATCACATTCTGTGAGGTCCAGTTTAATGTTAGGCAGCTTTTAACTCACAATTTACCTGCAATCTTATGTTTTAGCCAGTGAATATAATTTCAAATGAAGTCTTACTTTTGTCAGTTAATTTTCAAACTGCAAATCTGGTAAAACACTTTTGTAACTGTTGTATAGTCAGTGATAAAAGTAAACACAAATGCAGAGAAATTGAATTTCTGTGCTTATTTTACAAAAGAAAAGGAGTAACTGTGTTTCTGTGTACTAGTATTTAAACTTAAATTCTTAAACCAACAAAGCAATAACTTTTCTTAGCATGCATCCTTCAGTGGTATACCACTATCATGAAATACAAACATTATTTACTCCACTCCTGTAAATATCTTTAGTAACTCTAAGAAAGTAGTGTGCATTAATTCAGTCATCCTTTATAGTTAGGCTTTTTATTAGCCACTGGCAGAACACATCTGTTGTTTGCCTGACACTTGGATCATAATGAGTATTTTAGGTGTACAGTCAATGTCAGTGCTTGTTTATTGTATGAAATTAATCAGAATATCTTTCTTCTTTTCATGAATCCCTTGAAAAAAAGGTCATGGTATTCTTTTAATTGTGGTTGGATAAATGTATAGAAATTTGTCTTTCTTTTCTTTTTTGCAGGAGAAAGATAATGTAAAAGGTTTTTGGCATCATTTCAGATTATTTGAATGGGTGAGGTCCTTTTGGCACCAAATTAAAAAAAAAAACTTTTTCATTTGCTAATATATGATTTTCTAGTAGAATGCTTTCCTGCCTCCATTAATACCAGTTGCATGCCCTCAGAAAACAGGTGCTTAAAAGGTATTAAGACCTTATCATCCAAGCAGTCAGGTTTAGTTGTGGGTCGATATGTATCAAACACTCCTGATCTTGCGTGAGTAAATCCAGTCTTTGACAAAGCTTGTGATAATTACCCCATCCAATTTCAAATGAAGGAAGAACCACTGTTGCCTGAGCCAGACAGGAGTCATCACAGTGATCATTAGAAGGGTGAAAAAGCATACAGAAACTTTCCTGTCCTAGGAAAAGAAAAGGCATCCGTCTTCCAGGCCTTCTTGCATAGAGTCTTGGAACAGAATATTGCCAGTTGATTGTTTAGACAGGAAGCAAAAAGGTCTACCTAAGGAATTCCCATCAGTTGTATCAAATCGTGGAAGACCCCTTGATTCAGTTTCCACTCCTGAGTGGCTTCCTTTGGCCTTCTCAGTTTGTCTGCCAAACAGCTTTGCTCTGATGGAAGGTAAGATGCCTGTAGAGTGAGGTTATGCTGTAACATGGCTTGTCTGCATAGGGGGTAAGATTTGGTTACAGTTTGCTTGTTTATGTGCCACATTATTGTGGTTTGTCTGTAAACACTTAAAGAGGTCTTGGGGACCACAGATGACTCAGAAAATCTAGAGCATTTATAAGAGTTAGCATATCTTTTACATTTGTGTTTTGGTCTGTCATTTTTATCCCAAAGGTCTTGCACTTTTATACCCGTCGATTCTGCTCACCAATGAAAGTATGCGGCATCTCTTGTGACTGTCTGCTTTGAAAGCTGGAGGGGATAACAGGAGACATAGATTCTGAGAAATCTGATGTCTCCACCAAATGATTTCCCTTTTCCCAAATCCTAGAACTGGACTTTGAAAAGGCAATGGGTGTTGATGCTGGGAAACAAAGAGATTTCAAATACTATTGTGTCTTTCTTATGTGAAGTCTTACAGGAGAGATTGTGAGAATCGTGGAAGCCATGAGAACCAGAATCCTGAGGTATTCCATCACTGTGACAGAAGTCTGAGTGGAAAACCCCTGGAGTACCTCTAATTATAGACTTTTTTTTTCCTGTGCAAAAAAGCTCTTTGTACTGAGGTATCTAGCAGGCAACTCAAATACAATCCTGTGAGATGGAGTTAAAAAGATTTTTGAATGTTGTCTTGGAATTCCAGCTGGTGTAGGAGATCTCGTACATAGGAAACTTATTCCTGATGCTTTGAAAAAGACTCTGAAAAAATAAGCAAGTCATCTAAATTTGGAAAAACATGGATACCCTGTAGCCTGCATTGGGCTGTCACAGGAGCTAGACACTTTGTGAACACCCTGTGAGCAATGGATAATTTATAGGGAAGGGCAGATAAATGATAATGTGATCCAGACACACAAACTCCTAAAAGTCTGAAATCTGGATGAATAGGAATGTGATGATATGCATCTTTTAAACCTGAGCTTTCTAGAAAACTCAAATGAAGAAGGGTAACATGTTGAAAGGTGAAACATTTTGAACCTGAATACTATCACAAACTGACTCAGGAAAGAAAAAATCCAGAACTGGTCTCCAAGAGTCTTCTTTCATTGGCAGTAAAAACTTTCTTGAGAAAAATCCTTCCTCTAACCGAGGAGAAGGAAGAACAACTTCTATTATCTCACCTGAGATGGCACATGATGTAAGACAGGAGGAAGGAGAAGGGTTTGGTCTGACAGATGAGGAGGAATTCCCTGAAAATGAGTAAGTTCTTCCCACTTCCATCTATATTTTAGATGGATCAACTTCAGAACCCATTTGTCTGAAACAATCTGTTGCCAGAGAAATGGAGGTTCAGGCTTTCATTTTTTTCTCAATTGTTTTTATTGAAAATTGTAACAACAAAACATTAATATGTGACAGAAATATTATAAAACAAATATACATATCTAAAAGAACAATAATAACTAAAATAACTATTTAAAATGGTGTCTACTATAAAACTAAACTTTTTAAACAGAAAAAGAAATGTGATGAGTAGTTGTTAATTATTAGTTTGTTTATCCAGTAGTTCCATGAATTCCAACCATATATTATATGAAAAGATTATTCTAGATGTTCTTGCCTTGATTGTGATAAGTTCAAGATGACAAACGTCAGTTGTGAGGTGTGTACAAATTCTTTCATAGTAGGAGTCATCTGATTCTTCCAGCTCTTGGTGATGACTTTTCTTGCTAATGTTAAGATACTCCATAAAAGACGATATTTTATTTTCATGACACAAGTGGGAATAGGTGTATTAAAAGATTTGGCCAGCATAAATTTATTATTAAAAACAGGCTGTAAGAGAGAACGCTTATTATCCCAATGTGTTTTAAGTTTTATACAGTTGTTAAACATATGCTGCCAGTCAGTTTTAATATTTAGTTTGCATCTCTAGTATCCTAGGTCTTTATTAGACATCAATTAATCTTTATGTGGTGTGATAAACGTTCTGTGTAAGAACTTCCAAGAGACCATACTCCACTTTAGTGATAAAGTAGTTTGTTTTCAAGATTGGAGTATTAGGTGTTTATCATCTTCGTTTGGGGAGTTATTATTAATATGTCTAAAATAATCCCAGTAGCTTTCTCTGTGACATACTGTTGATTTCTTAAATACCTTACACACTATAAATAGTGTCCCTTTCCAATTGTATTCTGGTGCATTAGAATACTGAGTAAATCAATGAATGTGGGGAAAGAATTTCTAACTATTGATTGCATTAGATTAATCTTATGTTCAACTAATTGTCTATACTTTTGAATTTCTAACCACATATCTTTGCTTAACTCAGACTTATTAATGATATGGTCAACATTTTGTAACATCCCATTATCTAGTAATTGATATCAGTATAACAGTTTTTTTTTTGTCTTTAAACATAATCATTGTTAAATTAAATGGGTTAATGCTGTTTTGAGTATATGCAACTGGAAATACAAAGAAAATCCATGCTTTATATTCAGGGTTCCTAAAAATGAATTTTTAAAGGAGGCAATTATCATATTAATCTAATAAGAGTTAACTGGTTTGTTTTTGTTTTCTATATAATAGTCTTTTACTAACCAATGAAATGTGTTAGTAACTATTTTAATATGATATACTTTTGTTAAAGTATTGGATTTACACCAAGTACTTCTCTGAATACTTTCTGTTTGTCATTATAATTGTTATTTAACTAAGAAATTATTGCCATAACAATTGAGGAGAAGGAATATAATTCAAAATCTGGAAGACCAGTACCTTCTGATGTCCAGTCTGTAATGTGATGGTTTAAAGCCAATCTAGGCATATAAGTAAACCATAAAAATCTCAGAAACAAAGTATACTCTTTTATATACTTTTTGAAGTGGGAGGGATAAAGATTGTATTATATACAGAATTTTAGGAAGGGTAATAATTTTAGTTCAAGAGAGTCTCTCTTCCACAGTGAAAAAAATATTCCATTTATTAAGTATTTGTTTTATAGAATTTAAGTTATTATAAATAAGGATTGTTATATCTTTAATATTGTCAGACAAAATTATCCCTGACTAAATAATTTTATCATCTTTCACAATGTGTTAATGTAATTTCTTATCTATGTTATTAATATTATAATTAACAGGTAGTATTTTAGTTTTATTCTCATTAAAACTGAGTCCCGATTTCTTCTGGAATATGTCTATTGCTTGAAATACTGCAATAAGAGAAGAATT
Organism: Protopterus annectens; assembly: GCF_019279795.1. Classification (NCBI taxonomy): domain Eukaryota; kingdom Metazoa; phylum Chordata; order Ceratodontiformes; family Protopteridae; genus Protopterus; species Protopterus annectens. Next base: position 589,483,020 of record NC_056729.1, on the reverse strand, counting down.
GCAATCAAAGTTAATAGAATGTCATCTGCAAATAATTGTATTTTGGGGATTCAGTCATTATTTATTAGTATGCCTCTGGGTTTTATTTGATATTATATCATTTGCAAAAGGTTCCATACCTAGAGCAAAGCAATGGGGACAAGGGACAACCCTGTTTAGTAACTTTAGGAATCATGATTGATTGGGAAGTATATGAGCCTATCTTATGTATGCAAAGGAGTTTTCATAGAGAAATTTGATTAATTGTAAGGAATTGTTAGAAAAATTACATTCCTGCTCTACTAATAGTAAGTACTCCCAATTAACTGAATCAAATGCACTGTTGCTATCCAGACTAACCAAAGTTAGTTCTTTTTTTGAATTATTAGTGTAATCAGTTATTGATAATATTCTCTTGATTTTGTCATAGGTGTTCCTGTTCATTATAAGCCCAGTTTGATCATTGTTTATCAACACTGGAAGAACTTGTTTTATTCTAAAAGCATAGATTGCCATGAATATTTTGTAATCTACATTTAATATTGGTCTGTATGAAGAATATTGTGTTGAGTCCTTCTCAGGTTTTAAAACTGGGGATATTAGGGTATGTTTCCATGATGCTGGTGCCTTTGAAAGCCCTTTAACTATTGAAAATACCTCTAGTAAAATACTTAAAACATTTGCATAGTTCTGGTATTTTAATGTCATTTCCAGGTGCCTTTTTGGGTTTTAGTTTATTAATTTGAATTTTGAGTTCAGACATTGATGTAGGCTTGTCAGTTGTTTTATGTGATCCTCTGACAGTCTTTTTTCAGTATATTTTTTATAAATGTTTTGATTAGGTCTTGTGTACGAATTGTTGGTTTGTATTTATTAATATTATTAAAATGAGACCTTAAAACATCCAGAATGTCTTCTATTTCAGTAACCTTTTTACTACTGGAGGAGTATAATTCTTTGACATGGTTATATTTAAAAATAATTTTTGTTGTAGTATCCAAATTATGCATGGATTTAGGATATATGGAATAATTAGTTATTTTAATATTTTCTAAATTTGTCATGGTTTTATGTGGTAAAATGTCTAAATATTTACTGTTTAAGCTATTTATTTCTTCCATTAAATTATTTCCCTTTTAACTGTCTAATTTTAACATCCATTTTCTCCTGTAAATCTGTCAATTCATTGTCCCATTGTTTCTTTTTTTGTGCATACCAACTTGTAGTTTTGCCAAAAAGGTACACTTTTAAAGAGTCCCATACAAAAATCTCTAAGGGGTTACCTGTATGATTAATTTCAATAAAAGTTTCAATTTCCTTATTCAAGAACTCCTTAAAGTATTTCACATTGGTTATATATGCAAGAATCCTTTCAATTGGGGTGTTATTACTAGAATTCAGTATAACTTCAAATGTTATCACGTTATAAGCAAGAGACTACTTTAATGTTATCTATTTTACTAGTGATCTCATTTGAAACATGTACTCTTATCTGTTTGTGATTGTATCCCATGCATGTGTGAGAAGTGTGTAAATAAGAGTGAGTCTGATATTGAAAATTCATTTATATCTCTCGTATTATATAGATCAGTGAACTCCATCAAACCCTTGACTGAGGCAGGTTTCTTCCTGTTACAGCTAGTGTTGGTATCCTTGTCAGATAAAATATAATTAAAGTCACCAGCAAAAGTAATCTTTCCCTTTGATATTCATGTTATTTGCCTCAACTGTTGTTTAACTGCTTGTATTCCCAAATTCCTTTAAATCTCTAAAGTCACTGAACAAAATATGCCTTTTTTATCACTAAATGTATTCAGGATTTTAGGCAGAGGCAAAGAATTTTTCCATAAAACAGCCATCCCTCTTCTCTTTTGTTTATAATGAGAGGTAGTCAATACAGAATAATGTTTATTATTATGTCTGTCCAAATCTTCTTTTATTAAGTGTGTTTCCTGTAAAAAGATAACTTGGGAATTAAATATTTTTAAAAATTTGTATAAACTACCCCTTTTACAACCATTATTTTATTAATTGATGTAATTTGATAAGCATTTCAAGTTGGCCATACTACCGAAACAGGAAAAAATAAATATTACATACTCTCATACATTTGTGAATAATATGGTACTGAAAAACTATTATTATATTTATGAACAGAAAAAGAAAGAAAAAGCCATGTTGCTGAGTGATGGAACAATTACACAGTAGTACAGTCCAAAACAAGAAGTATGTTCCAAACACTAAACCACCATGAAGGAGCTTAAATCCAAGTAAAAATCCAGGTAAAACTCCACAAAAACTTATTGTAAAGGTAAGCGCTTTCGCAACCTGTCCCGGTTGCTTCCTCAGACCAGAATAACTTTTTAAAAACTCACACCCATTTTAAAATATATGTCATATGAAATCATCCAATCAAATCAGAATGGTACGGATGCTTTCCAAGCTTAAAGAGATAGATAATTTAAAAACAATTTAAAAACTATTTAATTACAATTTAAAAGACATGTTCTCCCATCTTATGTAAAAAACATATACAATTACAAAAGAATGTAAAAAATATATGTGTAAGATGCATAAGAATATGTATCTAAAAATGATGACTAAAAAAGGGATCTAATAGAACTGCTTCATGTTACTTTCTTCCTAAGTTTCCTACTTTTTAGGACTGGTTTCAATGATATACAATCATTGAGCCCCAGTGGTTTATGTGCAGCTAACATCAAAATCCACCTAAGCTCTTTTTGTTCCATTTTATTACATAAATCCCCACCTCTTATGCTTTCTATTAGTGTATCTATAATGGAAAAACTAAAATAATGATTCTCCCCATTTTGATTCATATGTTTGGCTATTGCACTGTGTTCCTGTCCTCTCCTGAAACAATAAAGGTGGTCACGAATCCACTCTCTCAGACATCTGTTGGTCTTGTAGAATGCCTCACAGCATATACAGCGAGCCAAATATATTACATCCTTACTTTGACAATTCCCTGTAACTTTGAACTTATATAATCTCCGTGTTATGGGATGGACAAAAAAATATTTGTTTGTTTCAATATATTGAAAAAATGCACAACCATTGCATGTCATTGTTCCATAATTCACCAGAGCTGTATAATCCATCTTTTCTTTGATTCTGAAAGGCATTCTACATTGCTAAGACCAGCAGACAAGATAGAAATAATGTAAAAAAGGGAGAGATGAGAAAAATATAATGAGAAGGAAGATATAACAGTGGATAGTAAGCACTGGATAGGCAAAGTCAAGTTTGAAGATATAGATGACTAGTCTGGTTTGGTGCATGCTTTTAAATTGTAATTAAAAATTGTTTTTAAATTATCTATCTCTTTAAGCTTGGAAAGCATCCATACCTTTCTGATTTGATTGGATGATTTTATATGACATGTATTTTAAAATGGGTGTGAGTTTTTAAAAAGTTTAGTCTGGTCTGAGGAAGCAACCAGGACAGGTTGCGAAAGCGCTTACTTTTACAATAAAGTTTTTGAGGAGTTTTACCTGGATTTTTACTTGGATTTGAGCTCATTCATGGTAGTTTAGTGTTTGGAACATACTTCTTGTTTTTTTTTTTTTATTTTTATTATATCTAGTGAACTGCTTACTCACAGATATAAGCTAATTGAGATTGTTAACTGTAAACGTCCTATCAAGAATAGTAGACACCAAAAAAAGAATTAATTTGTAAACTACTATACTTGCACTGTTCTTTCCTGCCCCCCCCCCCATGGAGTATAAAACTCGTGGTTTGAATAGCACTTCTATTCGAACACTACCACACACCCACAAATAAGTATCTAGCACTCTGTTACTTCTAAAATTATGATATATGAAAGGTCTAAATTATTTAATAAATTTAAAAGGAGTTATAATATGCATAATATTCAGATTATAAATGCTATAAAACTTATAAACTGTAAAGTATAGCAGATCTTGTAGTTATTTGGTTTTATTCTATTTATAACAGCCTATATAGTATTATAATAAATCAAATCATTTCTTTCAGTTCTGAGAAAAAAGAGATCATCACAGGTAAAAGACAATGCATATAACATTGTTTATAACAATCATGCTATACTATTAATACGTTATTATATATTATTGATAATGTGACTAACAACTATTTAAACTCAATTCTTACTGCAAGACTGTACATGCTTGGATATTATGGCAGACATATAATATTTCAAAGAACAAATAAACTTCTCTAAAAAAAATTTTTGTGAGGACTTGCTTATACAGTTATCCCTCAAAATGTGTCTCTCCTATAAATAGGATATCATATTCACAAGAACTTATTATGAGATTTTAAATAGTAAAAGAGTAAGTAATGTTTAACATAACTAATAATATATTCCCAGAATTATAGCTGTACTGAGGAATAACATATATGGTTGACAGCATACACATTGCAGTCTTTTTAAGAGACATATAAATTCCCAGCTTATCAAAATGACTGTAATTTTGTCTAACTTTGTGGAAAACATGCTATTACTTTCATATTAGCCCTCCTTTAGTATGCGTCAGACTTTCAATTAACTTTCAGAGCATGAACTTCTAATATTGCCATGTATTTGAGCTAGAAAAATAGGTACCGCTAAATATCTGAAGGTTCACTCGTCAACTCAAACCAAGCAGGCTCCTCATTTCCTGCTCAAAAAGCACATCCACACAGAAGCCAACACAGATCATCACCACAACCATTGTCATAAACCTGTAAATATCAATTGCCCACATATGCACAACAAGGCAACAAAACCAGGGGCTGACATCAACAGGCATAAACAAGATCATCCTCCCTTATTTAAATTAATAGAACAGAATGTAATTTGAATAATATAATATCTTAGGATAGAAGCTGAATTAAAGAAATGAATAATGTGTTGTGTATGGTGCCATGGTACAATACAATGTATTATATAACTTAAACAGAAATATATACAAGTGTTAAAATAGTAATCTTGAAGTAAATATAAGAGAGTGCAAGTTAATTAACACCTTCTTACTATTTTGCATTTAATTTGTGTGTTAAAATCAAGCATAAAACAGCATTTTATCCAGTATTTCTTACACACGTGCACACATATATACAAAAAGAACTCTGTATTAATTGTCTTCTGAGAAATAAGGATGGGAAAGAAACATTCTATTAGAACCTGCTCTGTGATAGGGAAATACCACTGTTAGTAAATAACTTTCATTCGTGTTAACACTGAGAAAGAAGGCTGTATAAGTGGTTAAAACTAACCTACTATTCAGCAACCTGTGCTGTAACACTTCTTATCATTGTATTTTATTTATTTATTTTGGTATAACTGTTTGGTACACACTCACTTTCTTTTCTCTCTCTCTCTCTTTTATGTCTATACTAACATGGGAGGGGACAACAAAAGAATAACTGAAAGGTTTCAAAGTGAAACCCCAGTGCTAAAACACAGAAATTGTCTTCACTACTGTATTCTTCCTCTCCTAACCCCTCCCCATTGAATAAACTGGCACTAAACATCACAGATAAGTCTTTTTAAGAAAAAAAAAGAAAAGACAACAGCTTCATACACACTACATACACCCACCATTAGTAGTATATTAGTAAAGAAGTACTCGTAAAGAGCATAATACTCTGATATGTCTTAGAGAAAGCACATCCAAATCTCATACTTACACCAGCTGACATATTCCAGTTAACCATGATGTGAATTAAGAGTTAAAAGTTAAAAACACCATAAACATTCAGTCCATTCACAACACACTTTTATGTAATGTACTATGAGCAACTTGCTATTATGTTATATTATCATGAGCTATCACTTTAGGATTTATGTGGCACATACAGTGGATATAGAAAGTGTACACACCCCTGTTAAAATGCCAGGTTTTTGTGAGATAAAAAATGAGACTAGAATAAATCATTTCAAAACTTATCCCACCTTTAATGTGACCTATAACCTGTACAATTCAATTGAAAAAGAAATCTGTTAAATCTGTTAGGGGAAAAAAATATAAAAAATAAAAAATGTACAATAAACTGGTTGCATAGGTGTGCACACCTTTAAACTAATACTTTGTTGAAGTACCTTTAGATTTAATTACAGCATTCAATCTTCTTGGGTAGGAGTTTATTGGCATGGCACATCTTGACTTGGCAATATTTGCCCACTCTTCCTTGCAAAAGCACTCCAAATCTGTCAGATTACGAGGGCATCTCTTGTGCACAGCCATCTTCAGGTCACCCCAGAGATTTTCTATTGAATTTAGGTCTGGGCTGTGGCTGGGCCATTCCAAAACTTGTGAAGCCATTCTTTTGTTGATTTGGATGTATGCTTGGGGTCATTGTCATGTTGAAAGATGAAATTCCTCTTCATCTTCAGCTTTCTAGCAGACACCTGAAGGTTTTGGTCCAAAAAGTGACTGGTATTTGGAATTGTTCATAATTCCCTCTACCTTGACAAAAGCCCCAGTTCCAGCTGAAGAAAAGCAATCCTAAAGCATGATACTGCCACCGCCATGCTTCCCCATGGGGATAGTGTTCTTTTGGTGATGCAAAGTGTTTTTGCGCCAAATGTACCTTTTGGAATTGTGGCCAAAAAGTTAAACCTTGGTCTCATCAGACCACACCACATTTTCCCACATGTTTTTGGAAGACTTGATATATTGTTTTGCAAATTTTAGCTGGCCCTGGATGTTTTTCTGTGTAAGAAAAGGCTTCCATCTTGCAACCCTACCCCATAGTCCAGACATATGGAGAATATGGGAGATTGCTGTCACATGTAGTACATGCCAGAAATTCCTGCAGCTCTTTCAGTGTTGCTGTAGGTCTCTTGGCAGCCTCCCTAACCAGTTATCATCTTGTCTTTTCATCAGTTTTGGAGGAACGTCTAGTTCTTTGCAACATCACTGTTGTCCCATATTTTCTGTACTTTTTGATGACTGTCTTCACTGTGTTCCATGGTATATCCGGGTCTGTATTAGATAAACAAACACATAAAATGTCGAATACAACATGCTCAACAGCTTTTAAGTGAACATTCATCTAAGCAAAACCCCAGATTATCAAAACAAGGAGTTTTGAAAAGTTATAGCTGGCCAGCCATGAGGAAGCCAACGTCTTGCGGCTACAATGTACTACACACCATTACAGCCTATCCCCCCAAAAAAGAAAAACAAATCGACAAAATAAAGTGGGGGGCTTTGCCCCCCACACCCCTCTTACTTAAATATACGAACTCCAAGATCGCACCACAGTGGAGGATTGTCATAACATTACACGGGGTGAATGTCGAGACTGCACCACAGTGGAGGACTGTAAGAATGGCGAGACAGGGTGAACGTTCTGATGTCATCCGTTGGCTTCCTCATAGCTGGCCAACTGTAACTTTTCAAAACTCCTTGTTTCGACATTCTCGGGTTTCAGTTAGGTGAGCGCTCACTTAAAAGCTGTTGAGGATGTCGTACTCGACATTTTAAGCATTCATTCATCTAATAGGTAACCGGTATATCCAATGCTGTGGAAATTTTTTGTACCCTTCTCCTGACTGATACCTTTCAACAGTGACATCCCTTTGATGCTTTGTAAACTCTCTGCAAACCATGTCCTTTGCTGTAGCAGGCAACTGAGTTAAATGTCAGGAAAATCCTACTAGGACAGCTGAACTTTATTTGGGGTTAATCAGAGTCTCTTTACTTGATGGCAGGTGTGTACCCAAAAAGACTGAATGCTATAATTAAATCAAAAGATGCTTCAACAAAGTATTAATTTAAGGGTGTGCACACTTATGCAACCAGCTTATTGTCCGTTTTGTATTTTTTATATTTTTCCCCCTAACAGATTTGTTTGTTTTTCAATTGAATTGTACAGGTTATAGATCACATTAAAGGTGGGAAAAGTTTTGAAATTATTTATTGTGGTCTCATTTGTTATGTCACAAAAACTAAGGCATATATATATAATATGGAAAATAAAGTATATAATATTAGCTTAGCAATACACATAGGAAAAGAAAAAGTGACATTTATTTACCTTATAGATAAGTGAATCCTGCTTTCCTTCCTTTCATCTATATGTCCAGTAACTGAATTGGTAAAGTTTGTCATGGAAAAGATTTTTTATTAAAAGAGTTAAAATCAATGTTATTCTAAAGTTGAGTAATTTGTCCTTCAGATTCTTTTTCTTCTCAATGGATTTCCCGATATTTACTTTTGCTTGCCTCTTCAAAGTACTATTGTTCCAGTCTGTATCTTCAGTTTGGTGTAGAATTTTTTTTTTTAAATGACAATGTCTGGGTCTTTGAAGTGTCTAGTTTTATCAAGAAGGAATGTTTTGAGCCTGGCAGGAAAGAGCAAATGCACGTTAAACTGTCTTTTCTTAAGTTCTTTTATAAGAGGCAAAACATTTTCCTTTTGGTCATTGCAGCACTGGAATAGTCATTATCAAATCTTATTAGTTTGTCAACCAGTTTAATAGGAGATTTGAAGCAGGCTGTTTCAAGTATTAGTTGTTGATGAAGTAGATGCTATAGACCTGTGTGCTCTTTATGTACCATACGACATAGCTTCAGATAAATTTAGAGTCTTGGGAAGCCAGGCAGTAAGAAAGTTGACCATATTTTCTCCTATTTTTTTCAGCCAGTCCAACAATACAAATGTTATTTCTCCTGGATCTGTTCTCCAAGTCATCAGTTTTGTTTAGTAATAGGGTATTTGTTGCAGTAGAAATTCAATGTTGTTTTCATCTGTGGATAGTCTGCCTTCTGTGTCATTAAGGGCATCTTCCATTCCAGATATCTGAGCTTTCTGCTGTTTTAAAATTTCGTTTATCTGTTCATCTGTTTGGTACATTTTTCTTTAAAGCTGTCAAGTCTGTTATCCTTTCTGTCCATTTTTAAAGAAAGTTCTTGTATGTTAGATCCAATTGGAGTTTTGTCTTTACAGCAAGTCTTGAGAAACTGTCTTTGAATGACTTATTTCACAGCTTCTGGTACAGACCTTTCAAATGAGTAATTTGACAGGAAAAATTCAAATATTTGAATATATAAAAGATTTTAATTCACCAAAACGGTTAACACACAAAATTAGGATGGTTAACACACAGGATTAAGCGCTTTCATCATAGACTTCATCTGAATCACAATTAACCATTTCAACCTTCTATAAATACTCTACCCTTAATGATCATATGAGCAGACTTTGTTTTTTGTTGTAGAACACATAGTAAAAGATCCAAGGGGGGGGGGCATGGGAAGATTTGATTGAGGAGATGGAGTTAAGGTGGCAACTCAGATTAAATGCCACAACCCCCCCAGTTTAAATGATATATATCCATTGGTAGTGGTCTGAGGGTGAGGTCCCATGTGGTGTGATATTTAATAATATTATTATGTGCTTAATGTTAGGATTTATCTGAAAAATTGTTTTCTTTAAAAGAATGTTTAATGTTTTTATATTTGATGAGGTTTTTTATATACATTATATATATATATATATATATATATATATATATATATATATATATATATATATATAGATATGTACATATTTTTTTAGGTACAAATGTGTTTATTGGTGATCTGGCCATACGATCATTAGCGGTAGAGTATTTATAGAAAATGGAAATGGTTAATTGTAATTCTGATAAAGTCTATGACGAAAGAGCTTAATCCTGTGTGTTAACCATCCTAATTTTGTGTGTTAAAAGTTTTTGGTGAATTAAAATCTTTTTAACTCCAGACATATGAAAGATGCCCTGAAGCTTTCAAAGCTGGCCGGCTGTTATATCCTGTGCGGGATATAACCCATATAGATAAGGCTACCGCAACAGTTTACTTACATAACTGTGTTTTATTTATTTATTTTTGTAAGAAAGATTATATAAAATATTTGGCATTATTTTATAGTAATTTAATGCATACATGGAAACACTTGTCACCTGTTTCAAACACCTGTACTTTGCACACATGAAGAGCTGCTACCTGTGGTATACTACCCTCTGTTTCCCTAAACACTGCTCACTGTAGATATTGCTGGGGTTCATTTGAGCATCCAAACATACTAAAATTGTACAACAAAACATCTCACTATACAGTGAATGAAGCATTGTGATTAGAATTCCAACTAGTGGTGTGCATTATGTAGCAAATACTAGCAATTTACACACTAATGGCTGAGTTTGATCCAAAGAGTAAAGCCCGAGGGCTCAAGCACATGGATCAGGAGAAAGTAAATTGTGTAATTCCCATCCCTGGCAAATGGTATTTTTTATAGCATGCCACAACATTTAATTTTCAAGTTTTACCTGCTGTATCACAAGGTTCAAGTACTGCACATCCACAGCTGTCTACCTTACAGTACTTGAATATTATAAATGTGACATGATTCTTTGACAGCTTTGTCATGTTATTGTTATTATTGTTTCATTGTCATGATTATGCTGAGGTCATGTTTCATTTTGCAATGCTGATTGACTGTACTTTTTCAACAGTTTTATCTTCCATGACCGTAGACTGTAAAATTAAGTACCTAGTTAAAGCATTAAGGTAGTGTGTCTGACCTGGGGGATCTGAAGGCTCAAAAAGCTTTTCCTACAGCTGATCTTTCTTTTTCTTAGTAACATCTGTTGATTTGATGGATGCAATCAGAGGAAATCTTGATTTAGTTGTTAAGGAGCATCTTTTCGATTTTGGAGGAATATAGTAATACCTTTTATTTACTGCTTTCTAGCAAACTGCACAGCACAGCTAGAAGTTTATTGGATCATTTCATAGTACCCTCATCTGTTACTCTGCATAAGGAAATAATATACATTATGTAGAAATGAGAACTTCTTAGAAATAGCAGGTAAATGGGTCTTAAAAAGCAGTTAGCTATGTGATTTGATTTTGTGACCTGACATGGAAATTACTCAGAATTAATCTTCTGAGCCTTTGATTGGCTATAGTATATCATGTAAATCCCATTACAGTATTAATACTTCTTAGTCATTGACTGAATGATACATAAAAAAATATTACTGAATTGAAAATAAAAAGCATTCTTTATTGCAGTAAGCATTGTTTTTTTAATTGTGTGGCACAGAACCACCTGTAATTATATCCAATAAGCTTAGTAACCGTTAACCTTCGTATTACCACTGTAAGTCATAAATGTCTAAACATAGGCTTATTACAAAACAGTTTAAGTGACCATTGTCAAATCATGTCTACCTGGGGATTCAAGACATTAGAAACACTTCTAAAAATAATACTTTCCAGATGCTCCTCAAAACACAAGCAAGCACTAATAAGCAAGTACCCAGAATTGACTGGAGAATACTGTATAGTCAGCCTGAGCCATCCATAACACTAAACTACATTACTGACACACTGGACTCAGACCTGAAAGTAAAAGTTGTTCATGGTAACAACCAAAATCAAAAAACTTATGAAGAGAGACAATGCCTGGAATACCTGGAAACAAGACTGATGTAATAACCAACTGCAAGATAACTACATAGCTTTATACAAATGGGAAGAATAGTAACCAGCAGTAGTAAAGCACTCTGCCTTTACGCAAACCTTATACACCTCTAAGTATAATCTGTTCTGGAAAGAAATCAAACAACTAGTGGGCCGTATGAACATACCCCTCTCCACCTCAAATATAGGCAATTTCTGCTATCTTTATCTGAAATAGCAAATTCACTTCTTTGGACAATAACTGTACAGTAGACTCCTTGTCCAGCCACCTGTTTAACCAGCCATCAAATTTCTGACGTAGTCCTAGCAAAACAGAGAAGAACAACATGTCCGCCTTCTCTAGGCTAAATGACAGACACTTGAGTTTTAGACTTCATATTCATTAGAAAAATGCACACTAACACAAATCCTGTTATTCTAGCCGATTTATAACATATAAATGCTATTTTGGATGCTTGTTGTGATTAACCAGCCATTTGTTTATCCACCCTAATGTCTGGTCCCAGTGAGACCAGATAAGAGGGACTCTACTGTACAGTACATACAATACCAACCCAGAAACACAACTATAGCCCTTAGCCTCTAATGCAGCTACATTTCACTTTTCATTCATAACAGTCAGTGAAATTAAATTACTACTACAAGCACTAAATACCAAAATCACTAAATTTAGTTAACTCAATCCCATATTTCTAAAATTAGTAGCAGAAAAAATTTCAGTAACACTCACCTACATCTTTAATCTTTGTCTAACTACAGGTCTTGTGCCCTCATCATTCAAACATTTTTATCATCGTCTTATCAATATGTCTATCACGTACTGAAATGAAAGGTCATCACTCTATAGCAAACCTGTGCCCCATAACTAAAATCTTTGCTTATAGAGCAACTTTTCAGTTATTCATATATACAAATAGCTATGGACTTCTTTGCGCATAGCAGCATGGATTTCATAATGCTTTCAGTATTACAACTGCTGTAATTACAGCTATAAACATCATCTTTAACAACATAAATTACTGCAGGTATTGTTACCGACATGACTAAGGCATTTGAGACAGTCAACCACAACTTTATGAACTAGCCAAACCTAATTTTGGTGATAATGTACTAATGTGGTTCCAAAACTGTCTGACGAGCCTGATCTGCAAGGCCATGGAACGTTTTATCATGGAACTTACAAACAAAGACATTGGCAACCTTAAAACACTGGACCCCACGCAGTTTGTGTTCATGAAGGGCTGATCTTGTCTCCTGAACCCGATTGACTTCTGTGAATCAGTCTCCAGAGCCATGGACAAGGGTAAGGTGGTCCACACAGCCTATCTGGACCTTGCCAAGGCCTTCGACACCATCCCCCACTCTGGAATTATAGATAAACTTACTAAGATGGACATTAATCCCTATATCACTCGATGGGTTGGCATCTGGTTTACTGACAGAACCCACACTGTAAAAGTAGCAGACTCCAAATACAGCTCCAGACAAGTGACAAGTGGAGTACCTCAGGGTTCAGTCCTGGGACCGCTCTTATTTGGCCTGTACTTTTCTGAAGTACAGGCCAACACTAAGGGACTGTGCCTAACAAAATTTGCAGATGACTGCAAACTGGGAGCCATTATTGAATCCCCAAATGATGTGGATATTCTACAAAAGGGCCTTACAGAAACAGATGCTTGGTACCAGAGCCATGGGCTCAAGCTCAGTGCCAAGAAATGTATAGTTATCCCCTTTGGGAAAAAACATGTACCCATGAATTACCACATAGGTGGCAGTACACTAAACACCGAAAGTGTGATAAGAGACTTAGGGACACAGGTGGACAGTGGTCTAACCTTCGATAACCACATCACCACAACAGTCAGGAAATCCTTATATGTGGCACACCTCATCAGTAAGGTCTTTTCATCCAGAAGAAAGGAGCCCACTGTACTCATCCGTCATTAGACCCATTATAGAATACAGTGCCCCGTTTATTATGCGTCTCTCAAGACATCTGCAACAACTGGAAAGGCCACAAAAATACCTCACTAAAAGAATCACAGGCCTAAAACAGATGCCCTGTGCTGGCCGTCTAAAAAAACTCCACCTATACTCTGTCGCCTATCGTCTACTGAGAGGCGATCTCTGCTTAACATACAAGACCATGTCAAACCCAAAGCTGTTGGACATGCTACACTTAAAGAAATCCCAATCCCTTATACACACGCTCCAGGGATCTAAACCTTGCCATCACAATGAACAAAACATGCTGGAGGGATAGGGTCCTGGCCCAGAGACTCCCCAGACTCTGGAATAGACTGCCCATACATGTCAAGCAGAGCGCCTCTTTGGCCCTCTTCAAAAGGAACCTTGATGATTGGATGGGAGAAAGGAAATTCACCCCAGGGATCACGTCAGTCGCCCTGCTAGACAGGGGTCCAGGGAAGTAAATAGTGTGGGACGAAATAGCCAGGGAATTGTTATGGCTAGGCTTGTACAGGCCCTAGGGCTGATAGCCTAGTACCAACCTATGAACCTATAAAGGACAGAAGTCTTAAGGTATATGCCAACAACCTCTCAACTCAAGCTGTTCTAAACAGTGGAGTGCCCCCAAGGCCCTGTCCTTGTTCTGTTACTGTTTTTGTTCTTCAGCAATCTCAACCAAGCTCTTCCTGCTCTAAACGTTGTCATGTGCACAGATGATATACTTCTATTCAAATCTAATAAAACATATTGCACCCTACAAACCAATCTTCATTCTCTTTTCTTACAATGCTGGATCTGGAGTACGGCAAACAAACTACTCATCGATCCTAAGAAAATCACCCTTATGTTATTTTCAGCAAAAAGAAAATTAGAAAAAATTTAGCCACTGACTGTCAAAGACACTAACAGTAATATTATCCCCAATGTCCCTGAACAAAAAAATATCTCAGCCTTACAGTAGACCCTTGTCTCCACTTTTCTCAGAACTTAAACTGTGTTACTGTAGCTGTCTTCTTCCTGCACCCAGTTCCAGGACATCCATAGCAGGAAATACCAGTCTTTGAGTATTGCCTACCCATTAGTGTTTCACTCAGCCTTGTAATACAAACTGAAGTCTCTGGAAAACAGTATATGTGGATTTTAAACTTAGTAGATACTAGAAAACACGACTGTGATTCACTCAGGTCCATTGACCGGCTCTGTATAATGGTCAGAGCAACTCTTCTGATCTGTACTGTCACATTTAAGATAATAAACTTTGGTTACTACCCCCCCCACCCCCACCCCCCCACACACACACACATAAATACACACACAATGAAAAAGAGTACTACAGATAAGGGAGCAAACCTAAGAGGAAATGATGAAGAAAACCTTTTTGGAGAAAGAGCTTTCACCAAGTTGGGTCCTGTTTCTTATCATACACTACTAAATGAATTAAGAATTCAGTAGACTGTAACAGCTTTCAAAACTGAATTAAAAACTCTGAAGCCAGTTGTACATGTTTTAGGCACATGGGATATCGTTCATCATCATTATCCCTCAGTAGAACTTCTATAATGTATAAATATTGTGAATACTACAACATGCGGATACTGTAAATGCGTCTTGCAGCTGAGTGTATTATCGTATAACTGCACTATTACTGTATTCCAACCATCTACAAATGTACCTGACAACTTAAGGTATGTTTTCTGCCATGTTTAATTCCACTTGCTATTGACTTACTGTATGTTGCCTTTTGAGCCTGGGTCATGACTGAAAAGGTTCAGTAGACCAATTCACCAGCCTTGTTATCAAATAACTAATAAATACAATAGATAAATAATATTGTCATGGTAAGGACTCTTGGGTGTTTTCTAGGTTGAGCTTTTTAAATAAACCTTCTAGAACTTTGTGCTGTAACTTCGCTTATGGTTGTATTGTGTGATACTAGGTGCTCATTAAGTTAAAACACTAGAAGCGTTTTTTTTTCTTTCTCATTGGTCTGTTAATGCACATTACTTGCTACTAACTGTGTTTTTGATATTGTAACTAGTAGGTCCAATCACTATAGCATTAACTCCTCAAGTTGTAACTGTTTGGTATGAGGTACACACAGAAATGAATAACCCTTATATATAATGAATATATCCCTTAGCAATGAATCTAGTTCACATTGATCAAATTGTAAATTGTATGTGTTACAGGCAGTGATAATGGTTTTACAATACATTTCATATTAAACTATGTCATGTGCTTGGAGATTCTGTGTTTTAAGAATGGAGGGTTTACTGTACTGGTTCCTGAAACTGTTTTCCTGAATGAGGTAGTCCTGCATTTTATCATTACTTTAGCTACTTTAAAGGATTAAATACTTCACAGTATGACAATGGGTATGTGGTAATG
Source organism: Protopterus annectens (assembly GCF_019279795.1). Taxonomy (NCBI): domain Eukaryota; kingdom Metazoa; phylum Chordata; order Ceratodontiformes; family Protopteridae; genus Protopterus; species Protopterus annectens. The sequence continues at coordinate 589,467,224 of NC_056729.1, read as the reverse complement.
ATATGTTTGTGTGAATTTTGGAGCACTGTTTTGAAATATGTAAGTGGGAGTATGTGTTTTATCCAGGTTGCTCATACTTCTGGCATTCTTTCCACTGGTTAATGCAAACTTTTAAGTGCACAGCTTTTTCTAGTAAGTGAGAATATTATCTGCACATTGGCATTTATAGTAATAAACTTATGGTGAAACTGTAATATTTATTTTCATCATTTCCCTGTTATGTCTATCACACATCTTTTCATATTCATTAGCTGTTTGCCCCGAGTCAGGTTGTGGAATCAAGAAAGTGACTCAGGTGTCCTGTGTTTGGGAGGACTCAGGTCACTGGGGCTTACTAGAAGAAGAGTATTGTTATGTTCCCTGTAGCAAACGTTTTGTTGTATTGCTGCCCTTTTACCCTTTGACAGAGGGCAGGGGTAGCTTGCAAATTAACGACACACTGGTCTATTCACAAGAAAAGGAAGAAAGCCAACAGAAAACAAATGGTGTTCATTGCCTTTTTTGCTTAGTATCCCCAATACTGTACTTAGCTCTAGATTCTGTGCACCAAAATATGTTTGTTTTAGTATTAGAGTGAAACAGATCTGTGAGTAACAGGGATTTAATGATGTAAAAGAAACAGTGGCATATTAACACAACTAGACTTGAGCAAATATGTCAGCTGCAGGGAATTAGAAGAACACAGATTAAAAGCAAAATATCTTGGGAAACTGAAACAGATACTTAAATGTAGTAATTGCCCTTCCGAGTGATATATTGTGTGGCCATATCAGTAAGGTTTGTCCAGTGCTATCCACTGAGCTTTTTACCATGGGATTTTTTTTTTTTTTTTTTTGTAAGAAGACATCACAGCCCGTAGGAGAGACTGAGACCCTGGATGGTATTCCTGAACATGTGTCAAAAGGGCTTCCAGAAGAATTCCGCTTTTGCCAGTCAGCCATTAATAAATCACGGATAGGTAAGTACTTGGAAGAAGAAAGGAGCTTCCACATTTAGCATCATAAGGGAAGTAACAGCTAAAAGACAGGGTGAAAAAAAGACATAATTAAATAAATCGGCCATATAAAAAAGAATGGGGTACTTGCAGAAAAGGATAATGGTGAAAGCCAATAAATCTGCGAGAAAAGACCTCTTTAAATTTAAATAACAATAACCATTACTTGTGAGTGAAATAGAGATAGCGAGTAAAGAAGGGAGAAAGGAGAGAGCAAGAAGTTTTTTTTCACTAACTGCAAAGGTCCTCCTGCCCCTAACCAAGTGTTATCCCTTGCCGTAAATCTAATTACTGGTTCATTACATAGTGGACTTTTCTTGTTATGAAGACATATGCAGAGGAAGCTTCACTTCATATCTGGTAGGTTTTGTTCATTAAAGTCTGCCTTCTCTGTTGATGGCAAAATAGAATTCTGGTGATCTGCAGTGCAGTTTCCATGACTGTATGTATGTAATATTTGTAAGAGTTGTACTGAATTCTTCTGGATGCCAAACAATAACGTACTGTATTAGTAACAATAGCAGTGAAATGTTCAGTACATCTTCTTCTCTTTGGGAACATGCAGAGAACTTTATTTTAAATTCCCAAAAGATAGCTATGTCCAATTCTTTCTTTCCATGTTTGTAAGAAGCTTCATTTTTTACAGTAGGATTAATTTTGCACATACTAATTTCCCTGTATTCAAAACATTAAGTGCTGTTTTACTTATTTTACCTCGGGTCATTTTCCTGGTGTAGTTCTTCTTTATATACTGATTCATTATAGCATCCTGGACTAATCAAAGTGGTTCCATGGTGTAATAGTTAGTTATCTGGACTTTGAATTCAGTGATCTGAGTTCAAGTCTCAGTGGATCTTGTTTTATTGTGCCTGTTAGTCTAAGTGTCTTTGTTCTGATTTAAGCACTTGGGCGTATGTTGTCTACGCTGTTGTGGCAGGAGAAGATAGCCTATGCCCTTCTGAGCTGGGATTTCCTGGTTGAAGGATTATTGTGTGTGTTATTCTAAAAGTGTCATAGTTCTGGTTTAAGCACTTGGGCTTCATGCCAGTTATTTTACATTAAGAAGGGTTGTAGTCTACACTCTTGCGGAGGAGTGTGTAGCCTCTGCCCTTCTGAGCTGGGAATTGCTGGTGAAAGCTTATTGTGTCTGTTATTCTAAGTATTCTGGTTTAAGCATTTTGGCTCCAAACCAGTTATTCTACATTAGGAAGGTTTGTGGTCTATGTTCTTGTGGCATTACTGTCTAGACAGATTTTTTAACTACTAGAACATCTGGTTTGTACATAGCTGAGTATTGCTCATCAAGTTCCTTGTCTTATTGACCTGCTCAATATTAAAATTTCCCTCACTCCTCTAGATCAATAGATCAATAGCCATGGATATGCACTTTCCAGTTCTGTCAGTGGCCAGTCTGGTTGAGATGGGTATTCCAAGGCATTGTAGCAATTACTTTATGTATACTGACAACCCACTTATTCTTAAAAATCAGACAAAGTATGCGAGAGTTGTAAATACACTTTAACCCTGGAGGCAAAACTCTCTCTTACAACCAAAACTAATCCTATAGAAGTTGTCAGTGACACTTGCACCACATCTGCTGCACAGAGTAAAGACCCTACACATAAAACTACTTATGCTGAGGCACTTAGAGGTAACATTCCTAAAACATTAAGCCCTCCTGCACAGTACAGTCAAAGAAAGAGTCCTCAGCCATCACGTAAACACTCCCATTAAAACATACAGCTGCACATAGTTACATTGTATCCTATGCCTCTACTGCTAAGCCCTTAGGGCAAACTAGCACACAGCCAAATTTTCTGTTCATTGGTGATTCTGTAGTGAGGCACACCGATGTCCCCCTCACCAGACTGAGTAAGGAGAGAGTCATGGTTAGCTGCCTTTCTGGGGTAGGATCTATCAAGTCACACAGGCACTCATATCATTGAACCACAGGTGCCAGTATGACTCAGTCATAGTCCATGTGGGTGTTAATGACCTGAGACATACCTCCCTTGACTATGTGGAGCGAGGCATGATCGAGCTTGCTGATTATGTGTGTCAGGCGGGTATGACCTTAGCAGTGAGCAGCATGCTACCTTCTCCAAGGATAATGCCACATTACCAAGAGAAAATGATTGAATCTGATGTTGTCCTTTTCAATCTCCCTCGCTGTTGGATCTTTTGACCACATTCACAAGACTTTAGGATCCAAATCTTGAGCTTCTCCTTTTCCCATAATGCATCATACATTCTCAAACTCCTCAGATCTCGTTTGCTGCCATCCAGCACAGATGTGGTCCATTAGGCGAGTGTTTTTCTTAACTGTGAGTTGCTATTTTACTGTATTGCTATCTCGTTTTTCTTAATTGTTAAAAAAATCTATTAGTTCTTACCTCTTTGCTTGTCCAGCTATCCTTTACCTCCCTTCCAAAGTTAGTCAGTCCACTGGTGTTAGGGTCTTATTCTTTCCTCCTTACTTTCACCTTCTACACTTTATAGTGCCATTGGCACTTTTGCCTTTTTTCTTTCTTACTATTTTTACTTTTCTTAAAAATATATATTTCTATCTTCTCTCCTTAGAGAGTGTGTGTTTGTGTGTGTGTGTGTGTGTGTGTGTGTGTGTGTGTGTGTGTGTGTGTGTGTGTGTGTGTGTGTGTGTGTGTGTTTGTGTGTGTGTATAAGCTTAACCTGTTTTGAGTGATGTCTTTCCCTCACAGTGTCAGATAAGCTACATGTTTTAAAAGGTGCACCTCTTGTGGGCACAAAATTCCAAATTCTGATGCCCACAAGAGGTGTGTCTGCTGTCATGGGCAACAACATTTGAATGCCAACTGTGTTATTTGTGCAGGCTTCAACCCTCGTGCCATGTCAGACAGAAGGAATAAGCTGATTTTGAGAGTTCTGTTGTCTTCTTCTGGAGCTCAACCCTCCTCCCCCCAAGCCTTCGACCTTAAAAGATCACAAGAAACGAGCCCTCTCAGCTTCCCTGGGAGCTATGTCTTCTCAAACCAAAAAAAGACCAAAATTGTCAGATTTGATTATTATGGATCCAATAAAGACTAAATCATCTTCGGATCCGAGAGCTTCTTTGGATCTGACAGATACCTGACCAGCAGACAAGCCTGTCCCTCAAATCCAATCATCCTCAAATCTAATACTTCAGATCCCAGCACAGCCTCCGATCTGGTAGACATTATACTGATCCAGAGTTCTTCTTTCCCGATCAAGCCTCCTTCAGATCCTAAGCCTTTGGATCTGAAGTCTTGGAGCCATACCCCTGTTTGGAGTAGACCAGCTTCTCCTGCTTCAACCTCTCGGGTTGCACCTTCACTGGCTAAGTCCAGACATTCATTAGCATATTCTAGGTCTTCTTGGAGATTTTCCCAGTCAGAGATGGACAGGATGATGCAAAGTTTTCTCAAAGCTCAAATACAGATGGGGATTTTGTCATCTTTATCCCGCCCTGGATCCATAAGTGCTTCAGCACCTGTGCTACAAGCTTCTCTTTCAATTCAACCTAATGTTTCAGAATCCCAGGATCCGACTTTCCTGAGAGAGTCATCGTTGGATCCAAGAATATGTCTTTCTTTGACTCTATGACCTGGACTGACTGTGCTCTGATACCTCTGATTGGAGTGGGTCCCTAATCCAAGATGTCGGTGCTGACTCCAAGAGATGGCTTTGGTCCTGACCTTGTTGGATCCATCCATTCCCCTGGGGGCCTCAGCCTTTGACAACTCAGATCTGTCTAGAGGCTTCGGATATGGGGTGGACTCCCTTATCTGTCCTCCGGTGACTTTGACTCTGAGGAAGGAAGATGAGGGAGTTTACCCAGGCCCATCAGCCTTCCAGGTAGCAGAGAGGGCTTTTTCTAGACCAAGAGATGTGACTCCTCATCCTCTGGATCCTACCTAGTCATCATCTTATCTGAATTTTGAGTCCATCCATCCTGCCATTGGTCAGCCCCCCCAAGATAAGCCTCCAGACTACTTCCCCGCAGGGGTCCCCCCTTCCTCAAAGTCTTCCCTTGAGCATCCCACAGAGGAGGTTCATCAGAAGAAAAAGCGCAAGAGGAGGCATGTGGACTCCCTATTGGAGTCCTTAACCGAGGACACTGATTTTGATGAAGAAGGATCCTCCCGATCTCCACTGGATGGCATCTCCTTCGGAGACATCCTTGAACACCTGAGGCAAAAAGGTGGCTGGTCCTCCCAAAATCCTTCTTCCAAGGAGTTGGTGTTCCTGGAGGCTTTTGGGCAGGCCCATCTACGGCCTGGGTGACTCCCCCAGTGGACGAACACATTGACTTAATTTCCCACTGGGCTTAGAAGGAACTGGACACAGTTGAGCCGATCCCCAAGTGTCCTGATAAGTTCCTGAGTCCTCCATCTGACTGCTTACTTTGGAGCAAGAGGGTCCCAGTTGATGCCGTTGTTATGTCAGCAGCCATGAAAAAGGAGCTCCCTGAACAAAGCTCCGCTGTTCATTCCCCAAACAAGTAGACTTGGGCTTTGGGCAGACATGGAAAGCACGTGTATGCCTCAGCTGGCTTTGTGCTGAGAGCATTGAATTACTTGGCACATTTTACACATCTGCAGAGAGATCTGGTCAGAGGAGAACCTTAAATAGGTTTCTCCCCAGTTGGCAACTCTGTCTTCCCTTGCAAACTCCTTGATGAGGCTGATTTCACATTCTGTGGATGGCACCTAATGGAGCAGCCAGTGCAGGCATAGCCATTTGGAGACATGGCCAGATGCAGCTTTGCAATTTTGCAGATCCCTTCAAGGCATTTTTCATTAATGCCCGCTTAGATGGTTCCTCTTTGCTTGGACCATCAGTAAAAGAAATGCTTGCCTACCACAAGAAAGACCTTGTCTGTGGTATGGATCAAGTTTTCTACTCCCCAAAGAACCTTTTCAAGAAATCAAATAGGTGGGAAGAAGACTTGGTTGAGAATTCTCAAGGGCCTTTCCAGGACTCGCTTGGGGATACCTCCTCCAGGGGAAGAGGAGGAGGTTTCAACAGCAGACACTGTCCTAAAGGCAGGGGGGAGTCCACTGAAACAGGGCTTCAGAGAACCCTTTCCAGTAAGCCCTGTCAGTGCTTCTGTTGCGCTGCCCGCCTCTGAAGGCCATCGGGGGGATGTCTATCCCTAACCTATGGGCCTGGATAAATATAACAAACAATGCCTGGGTGCTAAAAATAATATCAGAGGTTATTACATTTCCTTTCCCCCCTCACCTCCCAGTCCCAGGAGGGTACTCTCTGATGTGCCACCCAGTCAGAGGGAGTTCGCATTTCGAGAAGTTCAAAAACTTCTAGAGAAAAGAGTCATCCAAGAAGTCCAGACTGAACAGATAGGATACTTCACTTATTCTCACTTCTTTTTGGTGCCAAGGAAAACAGGGGACCTAAAACCAGTACTGGATCTCAGCAACCGCAACCTATATGTCAAGAAGTTGAAGTTCCGAATAGTTACAGTTCAGTCCATTCTGACACTTCTATGCAAGGACAATTGGATGTGCTGTATAGATCTCTGCGATGCATATTATCATATCAAAATAAACAAATGCTCCAGGAGACACTTAGGCTTTCAGCTGGGGGCCAGTCATTACCAATTTAGAGCACTGCCCTTTGGACTCACCACAGCCCCACAGGTGTTTACTAAATGTATGGCAGTTATCGCGGCTCACCTTAGGCTAAAAGGATTCCAGGTGTTTCCCTGTTTAGACAATTGGCTCCTTACTGCACCAAAAAAGCATCAACTGATTCAAGCCAGGGATTTACTTGGTACAGATCTTCAATTCTCTGGGTTCCTCGGTATTTCAGTAAACCAGACAATGTCAAACCTGACTCCTGTGCAGAATCTAGAAGTTCTAGGAATGCAACTGAACACTTCAACCCAAGTAGCATCCCTGCCTCAGCATCACATAACTTCTCTGAGAGAGCAAGTCCAGGACTTGTTGGATCTCCGGTCTTCCTCAGTACAGTTAGTTCTTAGAGCACTGAGGTTTATGTCAGTGTCCATCATTCTAATACCCTTAGCAAGATACTTTATGCGAGTCCTACAATGGACCCTGGCTATTCAGTGGTCCATTCTTTACCAGCCCCTATCTGCTCCTATCAGACTAACTCCAATCTGCAGAAGCTATCTCCATTGGTGGATGCAATCAAACAAACTATTTCTGGGCAGGTCACTCTTTCACTCCCTCCATTAGACACAGTAACCAGGGATGCTTCTCTGTTTAGGTGGCGGGCATTATGAGAGAAGAATGGTCCAAGACACATGGTCCCAAGCATGAGACCAAGCTACATATTAGTGTCCATGAGATGAAAGCAGTCCTTCTAATGTTGCAAGCCTTTCAGGACCTTCTCCCTCTAGGGACTGTTGCAATTCATACAGCCAACATGTCAGTGGTCTTGTGTATAAACAAACAAGGAGGAATCTGATCCTACCCATTATGCAGAGAGACCATGGCGATCTCTTCAAGCCGTGTTCTAATTACAACGTACATCCCCACAGAAACCAATGTGCTACCAGAGAGCCTTAGCAGGCCCATTTTGACCCCCATGAGTGGTCCCTCATTCAAGCAGTAGCAAACCAGATTTTCAGCCATTGAGGCCAACCTTGCTGCAATCTTTTTGCTTCTCCCCTAAACAACAAATGCACCAAGCACTTTGGTCTGATCACCCTGAATGGAGAATCACCGAGGGGGAGCTCTAGTCCACATCTGGCCCCTGGTTTCCTTTATGCTTGCCTCCCTCTTCCCTTGATCTCGAAGTTTCTACAGAAAGCCAGCAGGCTGAAGTGTTCAGTGACCCTCATTGCCCCCTTCTGGCCTTGTCATGTAGGTTCTCCTTCCTATGGTCTCACCTGAAGTATCCCCCATGGATACTGGATTCCAGTCAGGACCTCATCTCCCATCCATCAGAGCATCAACAACCCATTCTCCACACACTCAAGCTGACCGCATGGTCTGTCCACTTATAGTGATAATAAGAAAGTCCAGACTAGCTTCCTCAGTATGCGATATAGTCTTGGCCTCTCAGAAAGCTTCCACAAAAAAGCTATATAACAGTAAGTGGAAAAGATTCACAAGTTGGGATTCAAAGGAGAATATTGATCCATTTATAGCTCCTATGTCAGCTATTCTCCTTTCTTTGAGTTCACTTTTTCATGATGGCACCAATTTTTCTACCATTAAGTAACAGCTGGCTGCCATTTCTAATTTTCATTCAGGAAAGTTACCTTCCTCTGTTTTCTCATTGAAATTATGCAAGGCTTTTATAAGGGGTATTTTTCTGCTAGACCTCCAATAAAAGACCCTTCTCCCCCTTGGGATCTTGCAGTTGTCCTTCAAGGCCTCACTCAAAAACCTTGGAACCAGCCAATAGTTGTGACTTGAAATTTCTTTCATGAAGACTATATTCTTGGTAGCCCTTATGTTAGCCAAGAGAGTATCTGAACTGCAAGCCTTGTCAGCCAAACCTCCTTACATCTTTTTTTATAAAGACAGAGTTTCCCTAAGAACTAATCCATCTTTTATGTGTAAAGTAGCAAAATAATCCAACATTAACGAGTCCATCCAGTTGCAGTTTTTCTTTCCAGATTATTAAAGTTGTTGTTGTTGTTGTATCTTTCGGCTTTTCCCGGTTTAGGGGTCGCCACAGCGGAACTCCGGTCCGCTAATGATTGGCAGTAGATTTTTATGTACCGACTTGTCATGTCTGATGCACAACCTTCAACGAAGGTAAGCCCATTCACGCATGCCTCCACGCAGAAGACGCTCTAGCTGAGAATCTAACCAGACAGCGTCTTACTGTGAGGCGACAACGCTATCGCAGCACCACCACCGTGGGTTTAAGGAGAATATATGTTACATGTTCCCGATGTTCATGGACAATTGCGTTTCTATCTGCACAGGACAAAGTACCAGAAAATCTGATGAACTCTTTGTATCCTTTTCTACTAATTGTTTCGGCCTAGCAGTATTCAAGATCACCCTGGCTAAATGGATAACGGATTGCATTTCTATCATTTATTCCCAAAAAGGTGTTGATTTGCCCTATCCACCTAAAGCCCACTTGACTAGATCCATGGCCACTTCTTCAGCTTTTTCTACCAGAACATCAATTGAAATATGTGCTGCAGCCACTTGGTCTAAGACTCATTTGTTTTGCATTATAAATTGGACATAGTCTCCAGAAGCAGGGCTTCCTTCAGCTCAACAGTGCTCCAGCATATCCTTCCTTAGAGGCCACCCAGGAGTTATGTAGCTGGGGACTCTGACCCAACAGTAAGGAAGAATGAAAAGGGTAACATCAGATATAGAACTTATGTATTTACCATAACTTGGCATCTGTGTTGTCCATTTTCATTCTTCCTCACTTCCTTCCCCCAACCCTGGTATCTTCGAGAAGTTACCTAGAGGAATTCTGAACCCATAAATTCATGGCTTGGGCCCCAGAAACTCTTGATTTATTCTATTTCTTCCTGGTAATATTTCCTATTAGGTAGCAAACTTGATCTTAGGAGTTAGGGAAGGTATGGTGCATTATGGGAAAGTGAGGAGCTTGAGACTCAGATCCTAAATTCTTGTGAATGCAGCTGAACTGGATCCAGGGTCAAAACCAAAGACCCAACAGTGAGGAAGAATGAAAATGGACAACACAGATGCCAAGTTATGGTACATACATAACTTCAATTTTTAACAATTGGCTTGTATTCTGGTGTCAGTCCAAGAGGGTACAATATATGTTGGCCTGGGAGGACATGGTTGACAGACCATGCTGCTTTGCCAGGAGTGGTCTGCATTTATCCCCGCTAGGCTTTCGAATATTGGCAAATATCATTTCCAACCCCATAGTGCTTTTTTTAGGTAATGCTAAACTGATAAACCTACCAACTTAGCTGATCCTACTAAGGAATATCTGAAGGTGATACTTCTCCCTGCTAGAAGTCTTAACAAGAAACTCCAATCCCAGCAAGCCTTCCTCTCCCTGGAGAGTGCAGACATCTGTGTAGTAATGGAGACGTGGTTTAAAGTCACAAAGATCACCCCAGGAATGCAAGGTTATAATGCCTTTTGCACTTTTAGACCAGCTACTGCACAAGAGGGAACTAAAGGTGGTGGAGTCTCAGAATATATTAAAACCAGTGTCACATCCACTCTAGTTAGTGTATGAACCACTGAAACTCAAACATGTGCAACTCACCACAAACAGGGTATTGTACCATATCCTTCTATAGGTTCCCCCTTACATCTCCCAGGAAATGTATACTACTTGTCTCAATGTACTAGAGTCCCTCATTGTTGAACTCAGTGCAATATTCATGGGAAATCTCAACTGTCCCTCTGTAGACTGAGAATCCTACACCACTTCTAATGCAGAAACCCAATGATTCCTAAACTGTGTTATTACTAACATCCTGGAACAGTTGGCCCATTCTCCTACCAGAGGTACAAACATCCTTAACCTTATACTCATGAACATGGTGGGCTGATATTCCTTACTCAGTGTGATGTCTTTGCTCATCAGATCTACCCATAAGGCAGCATTACTTGAAGTAAAAACGAAGTCTGGGGATCCAGCAAAACCAAAAAGCCTTAGGAACTATTCCAAGGCTAACCTCTTTCTATTAAGTGACATCTTGGCTAAATTTGAAGCACCCACAAACCCAGTAAACCCAATAGCATATTCTGAGCTATTTACAAAATCTTTGTACAGCCATATCAATAGCTGTATAGAGCAAAGTGTGCCCACTTGTATTAAGAATGACAGACAGACTCAAAAGGCAAGCCACCCTTGTGGAATCACAATATCAGTCGGTTATACAACAAAAGAAAAAATGTTGGCCAAGTGTAGGAGGAACAAAGCCATACTTAATAAAAGCCCCCCTGACCAATCCAAACAGGCAACTAAGAGGGTTAATTAATATTTCAAAGGCTAAATTTGAAGAAAAAATAGCTTCTTGGGTAAAGGACAACCACAGAACTTTCTACAGCTATATCCTTAAGCTCTGGGGAAATACACAACAATGCACAGAACTTATTGTAAATGACATCACCCACACCGAACCAGAGGCCATTGTCGACCTTTTGGCTGATAGATTCAGCAGTAAATTTCTCTCCCCTCTCCCTGATAGTCAGAAGGAAATACTGCATACCACAATCCCACCAAACTTTACTAGGGAACAGGTTATCAATGTACTTTCCAAGGCCAAAACTACTTCATCGATGGGTCCTGATAACATCCCAGGATGTTTAATAATTGGCATGAAACATTACCTCTCTGGTCCACTTGAATCACTTTTCAGCTGGAGCCTTCAGTCAGCTTTTGTGGCCAAGGAATGAAAGATGGCTACAGTCATTCCCCTGCACAAGAGATCCAACCGCGATCTGGGTAACTAGAGGCCCATACCCCATAAGTCTTACCAGTGCCATGGACATGATAAATAAGGACATAGGTAACCTGCAAATACTGGACCCTTCACATTTCGGCTTTGTTAAAGGAAAGTCATGCCTATTAAATCTGGTGGACTTTTTTGAGAGGGTCACCAAAGCATTGAATGAAGGTAAGACTGCACACAGCTTATCTCGACCTGGCCAAGGCTTTTGATACAGTATCCCACTCAGGCATTATAGACAAGCTCATTAATTTAGGTGTAAACTGCTTTATCATGCACTGGATAGCCAACTGGATCACTGACAGGGCCCAGGAGCTAAAAATAGGTGAGGCCACCTCTGTCAAGAGGCCAGTCACTAGCAAAGTCCCTCAGGGCTCAGTGCTGGGCCTGCTTCTTTTTGGCATCTGCTTCTTTGAAATGGAAGCAAATGCTGAAGGTTTATGGCTGACTAAGTTTGCAGATGCTTGGAAGGTGGTGGTTATCACTGACTCCCCTGCAGACACTAGACTTCTTTAAAAAGGTCTATCTCTGACTAACAAATGGTGCCAAGGCCATGGTCTTAAACTTACTGCTAAGAAATTCATAATTGTACCCTGGGGGAGGTCAACCATCATGGCTAATTACCATGTTGATAATACATCCCTAAGAGTCGACCTAGTTGTCAGGGATTTGGGTACATACATAGACAGTAGCCTAACCTTCGACCACCACATGGCCACAGTGGTGAGAAAATTTCTTATGTTGTGCAGCTGATAAGTAAGGGAATAGCATCTAGGTCCAAAGAGGTCATTATCCACCTGTACTCACCCTTATCATACCAATCATAGAGTACAGTGCTCCCTTTGATATGAACCTGACCAGGTATATGCAGCAACTAGAGTGACCCCAGAGGTTACTTACAAAAAGAATACAAGGCATAACAAACCTGCCTTTTGCAGACTGCCTTAACGCTGTTTCCCTCTACTCAGTCTCGTATAGATTATTGAGGGATGATCTATACCTGGCTTACAAGGCATCCACAGATACCAGCAATACAAGGTCTAGGGACCTGAATTTTATCTGTGTCTTAAAAAGAACATGCTGGAGAGACAGATTTGTGTCCCAGAGACTGCCCCTCCCATGGAACAGGCTCCCCATACATGTAAAACTGAGTTTGTCTATTACTCAGTTTGTTCAGCCTAGACCAGTGGATAGGGAATAGGAAATTTACACTGGACCTGGCACCCATGTCCCTTTTGGACAGGTGTATCTTATAAATTACTAGTCCTCAATATATTATTTGCATACAGTGTATCCTTATTCTTTCAGGAAAACTTGGCTAGGCTTAAAAAAGATCCCCTGGGTCGTTAGCCTAGTAACAATCTATGAAGCTATAAAGAAAGGACAAGCCATGCAGGTTTTGGTTTATCATCCTGTTTTTCCAGTGCATGTGTTACAGAATACTGTAATTAGTATGTGTGTTATATGGCTGTAGCAGCTAATTAAATGTGTATGTGTTTCACAGGTCATGAACATTTTAGGCTAATCTTTTAGAAGTTATTTTCCCCCTTTACTGGAACCAGTTAGCACTGCTAAGGGGAGACTGGTTTTGGTAGTGGAGACCATTTCTCCCTCTGACCTTCACTAATTTCTCTATTTCAAGTAAATCTATTTGCATTTCAGTGTACCCTCAACATAGTATGTTAGTTTTATACATTTATTTGTTTACTGTTTGAATATGCTGTGATAGAGTTTTCTTAAATCCAGAAAGTGAGGTTTGAGACTTTATTCTGGCTGGAAGATTGTTTCTTTAGGGCAGGGCAAAGTCTGCAGAAAGCACATTCACCTATGTGTTAAAAGGGGGCCGACTTAGTGAAATGAAATTTTCTTGTCTGTTTCTAAGTGAATAAATGTGGTTTCTGATGGGAAGTTTTTTTTTTTTCAGAGGAGGGCAATGGGCGTTATTCAGAATTTTGAATAAAATAGTACAAAGAATGCTGACCTTTTTGTAACAGGTAGGCAGTCCAGGTTATTTAGAAGTATACACTGGTGAGACTGAGCATCTGAAAGAAGTACGAATCTACACATTTTATTTCTGTCTGTGTTATAGACTGAGT
>NC_056729.1:589368726-589448726 GCF_019279795.1 Protopterus annectens | reverse complement strand
TAAGGCCAAGATTACGAGCTACACCTAAAAAACTGACAACCCAATCTCAAGTTCCTGCTTCCTTGACACAATCTCAGATGCTTAAAATGGCAGAAGACCTAATCATGCTGATTGGGGAAGCCAGCCTTCCCCTGCTAAAAGAAAAAGAGACTTGTCCCCAGCAGCTTTATCTGACCAAGAGTCCAACAACGCTGAGGTTTCTGATTATGAAGACATGCCCTTATCTGCCTATGAGGATTCAGATGCAGAGCAATCCATTCCTTCTGCCTCCCCTCCAGAGGAATTTTCTTTTGGAGAAACCCTACATACTTTGAGAGAGCATTTCCATTGGGAATGCCAGGATTATCCTCAGTCCAAAAAGAGACTCAGGGAATTTTTAGATCAACCACAGCACAGACCCTTAGCTATCCCTTCTGTTTTGGATGTTGTGGATGATGTCTTTATGGAATTCAGTCTAACTCCTGATACTTTACCCCCTGCTCCAAGGAAACCTGATGGGTACTACAGAGTCCCTGACTCTCACAAATTTCTCTTCAAAAATCCTACTGCTGACCCAGAGGTCGTCTCCCAAGGACCTAAAGGAATAAAACCAGCTACAGCTAAGAATCCCACCCCCTTGGACAGGGATTCCCGAGCTTTAGACAGGTGGGGAAAAAAGTATACACCTCTGCAACTCTCGACATTAGAGCATTAAATTGTCAGTTCCACATGCTGAAATACCAGCAGCATACTATGGAACTGACTGTGCAGAAAATAAAGAATTACAGGAGCTTATGCATTCTGCAAGCCAAGTCAGCAAGCATACCCTGCAATGTGGGTCTGATGCCATAGAAGCATCTTGCAGGGCAGCAGTCACAGGTTCTGTACTTAGAACAGCATGTCTGGCTTAAGGAGCAGACCTTGCCGGAACATGTAAAATCAAAATTATTAGACGCTTCTCTGAACAAGGACAATCTGTTTGGCACCAAAGCAGAAGAGGTTTTAAAAAAGATGGAAGAAAAGGCTAAGTCTTTGCAGACAGTCAAAGATTTTTTGCAAGTACAGCCTCCAAGATTTAGTAGGCATTGCCCCTCAAAACATTGGTCCTTTCCAGCACCCTCAAGGACATCTCAAACTAGACCCAGGGGAAACAGACCCCCCCCCCAGATTACAGTCTCGGGGTATGCAGAAATCTAAGCAATGGATTACCTCCACTTCTAAAGCAGGGAGTGCTAAGCCACCCCCTTATAGAAGGAATTCACAATGACTTCTCAACTCCACCCCTCACCTCTGCCCAATTGCTCATGCCCCTAGGAGGAAAACTTGCCCACCATGCAAAAAACTGGACCTCCATCACCAACGATTGATGGGTCCTCAACATAGTATCCCAGGGGTACAAATTTTATTTCCACACGCTGCAAACCCCAAAAGGGTTCCCAGACCTTCCTCCAAACCAGTGGGCAGAGGCACAAAACCAAGTTAAGTCCCTGCTCTCCATAAGGGCAATTCAGCCTGTTCCTGCAGAACAGATAGGCCAAGGTTTTTATTCCAGACTTTTCCTGGTACCCAGAAAAGAGGGCACCTGGCTCCCAATCTTAGATCTATCCATTCTAAACACCTTCCTGGTGGTAACAACATTCAAAATGCTCACCCTACAGCAGCTTCTCCCTGTGCTGTCCAAAGATGCCTGATAGGCCTCCTTTAGGTCTAGGATGGCTAATCAGCACACCCCAATAAGGGACTCCTGCAGGAAATATCTACATTTCAGGGCAGGATCTATGCATTTTCAGTTCTCTGCATTTCCCTTTGGCTTATCCACTGCTCCCAGAGTTTTCACAAAATGCCTGGCTCCAGCCATTGCCTATTGCAGACAGAGAAATATTCAAATTTTCCCCTACTTGGATGAGTGCCTAATTCTGGCAGACAGTCAGGAAAAGCTGTTGCAGCACCTGACATTTGTAAAGGACCTTCTAACTTCCCCGGGTTACACTATCAATGAAAATAAATCCAAACTAGTCCCCAGTCAAATAATTGTATTCCTGGGAGCAAGCGTGGACACAGCATCACAGATGGCATTCCTTACTCCAGAAAAACAATCCTATCTGACAGGCTACTTTGCTCAAATGGCCACCAGAACCCATCTATCCACAAGGAAAATCCTGCAGACTCTAGGGTTCATGGCCTTCTGCATTCTACTAATTCCAAATGCCAGACTGCATATGAGGAAACTTCAGTGGTACTTAAAAAGCATTTGATGCCAACATTCTCAGGACCTGGAAACTATCATACCTATGATACCTTGTCTAAGGAAAGAGTTCTGGTGGGCAGCAACATGCAACCACAGCAAGGCGCTTACCTTTAGACAACTCCCACGCCACCCAGACCCTAACCACAGATGCATCAGATTATGCCTGGGGTGCACATCTGGACAGCAGGTGCAGTCAAGGCCACTGGAGCCCAAATCAAATTCATCTGCACATCAGCCAAAAAGAGATGTTAGCTGTTCAGCATGCTCTGACAGCTTTCAGATCCCTACTCTCACCAGGCCCCTTACTAATCAAAACTGACAACACCACAGTGATGTGGTACATAAACAATCAGGGGGGAACCCACTCTTACCCACTCTTCAGGCTAGCCCTGACCCTGTGGAGCACAGCCTCAGCCATGCATATTCACCTGCAAGCTCAATTCCTGCCAGACAACCAAAATTCTCTGGCAGACAACTTAAGCAGAAACCTCCTAGACCCACACAAGTGGCAGTTAAACCACAAGAACCTTCAGCCTTGTGACCCAGAAATGGTGTACTCCGAAGGTGGACCTATTTGCCTCCCCCTACAGCCACCAGCTCAGCAAACTCTGCACCAGGGTACCTCACAGCAAGGCCTGGAAAGTGGATACCCTATACTTCCAGTGGGCATACCTCTCAATCTATACATTTCCCCCGCTCCTCCATTACCTTGAGTAATACTGTTGTAAGAAGAGGTAAAGACCAAGGGCAATCCTGATTGCCCCCGACTGGCCACGCCAACACTGGTACCCAGTACTGTGCAGTCTGTCACCATTGCCTGAATGGCACCTACCCCAAATCCCTACTCTCTTGACTCAGCAGGAGGGACAGTTCTTGCATCCACAGTTGCAGTCCCTGAACCTTGAGCCTGGCTTATCCCTTGACTTCTCCTCCAGTGGCCAGCCTAAGCAAGCAGGTACTGGATGTCCTACGTGAAGCCAGATGACCCAGTACAAGGAAATCCTATGCTGACGAGTGGAAAAGGTATTGTTCCTGGATTCACACTAAAAGAGCGAATACAGCACAGCCCTCCTTACCTCTCATCCTGAATTACCTAGCAGACCTACTCCACAGAGGCCTCTCCTTCTCCTCCATTAAGATTCATGCCTCTGTCATGAGGGGCTAACAACTTAAGGCCACCAAGAAGAGCCCCCACCCCTGCTTGGGACCTTAACTTTGTGTTGGAAAAGGTAATGCTACACCCCCTTTGAGCCTGCAGCGTCAGCAGAGTTAAAATTCCTCTCTTGGAAAACACCCTTGCATCTAGCCATCACTTCAGCTAGAAGAGTGTCTGAGCTACAAGCACTTATGGCTGTGGAACCCTTCATTATTTTTCATGCAGACAGTGTCTCCCTCAGGACTAACCCAACTTTCATACCTAAAGTGGTGTCCAGTGTGGCTCTCAACCAATCTTTCCATTTGCCCACCTGTTTCCCTAATCCTCAAAATAAGGGGGAAAGTTTCCTGCACTCTTTAAATGTGCACAGACAGCTCAGATTCTACCTTGATAGGACTAAGCCCTTTAGGAAATCTGACCAGTTACTAGTCAGCTTTGCACCAGGGGCAGAGGGCAAGACCATATCAAAACAAACCATCTCCAAATGGATAGCACACTGTATCCATTTCTGTTACAAACACCATGGGAAACCACCCCCTCAGGGAGTCAGAATGCATTCCACTAGGGCAACTTCAACTTCTACAGCCTTTCTCAGAGGAGTCCCTACCATGGACATTCTGGAAGCTACTACTTGGAATTCTATTTATTCCTTCACCAAGCATTACCACCTGCTATCTTTTTTCAAATCCAGGGTGGGTTTTGCAACAGCAGTCCTGCAGGGTATACTAGCCAGCCCCAACTCTTCTTGACTGCCTCCACCCATTCTTCAGCTTTGGGAATCAACCCAAGTGTGATGACTGCAACAGTGAAACACGAAAAACATAGCACAGTTGTGTACATTTACCATAAATGTAGATGTCCAAATGCATTCATTGTTGCAGTCCTAGTTTCCCACCCTCCAGCCCCCTTGTATGTCTCCCTCTCTCTGTCTTTCTCTCTCTCTCTCTCTTCCTCACTCCTTACAGGGCTGTTGGTATTTACATTTTACTGGTGGTGTTTTTCCACCATAACTTAGCTCTCTATTTGGGGCCTTCTGACATTTGGGGCAAGAAAAACTGATGTAATGGTGTCAGCTGCCTGTTTTTATACCCCTGATGACCTGACATCATCACTGAAGCTTCAGCAACCGACGCAGAAATACTAAGCCTCTGGTATTCAGGCCAACTCTTGGCTACCTCTGGATGGATAACGCAAGTGTGATGACTGCAACAGTGAATACACTCGAACTTCTACATTTATTGTTAGTATACATACCTGTACTTTCTACCTCCTCACCCTTTATGCTTCCAGTAGTTTTTTCGCTGGCATTAGGTCCTTCCTGCCCTTTTCTGGTTTCTCTTTCTCTCTCTATTTCTTTCTCTTAGTACTTTCAAAAAAAAAAAAAAAAAAAAAGCTTTCCCACTATTTTGTAGTTGTTTTAGGTAGCTAGTGTTAACATGTGACTGGTCTCTGTGTGTTACCTCTATGTTACTGTGTGTGTGTGTCTGTCTGTTTAGTCATGTCAGTCAGGTCAGAAAAACTGGCAGGGTTTAAAAGATGTGCCTCTTGTGGGCATAAGATTCCCCAATCTGATGCCCACAAGAGGTGCGTTTATTGCATTGGCCCAGAGCATTTGGATATGCCTTGCGATATCTGCTCACCATTCAGTCACTGGACCCTGGCAGACAAGAGGAATAAGCTCATCCTCCAAGGACTTCTTCCAGCCTCTGGAGTCCAGATGCCTTCCCAGAAGAAACAACCCCCCCCCCTTCTTCCCAGGGATGTCATCTTCAACTTCCAAAAATAAAAGGATGTTGTAGGATTATTGGAGCAAAAGAGAAGGAAGTTATAAGATTATTGGAGCCATCTACACTGCACTTCTCCCTGGATCAGAGCTGCCCCTGGGATCTGGTGGAGTTGGCACCAGCTAAGCCTCCCAACCTGCCTGATCCATCCACCTTGGATCCAAGCAGTATCTCGGACCTGACAGAGGTTATCCAGATCCATAGCTCCTCTTCTCCAGAGCAGACCCCAAGCCACTTCTGCCCAGATCATAGACCTCGGAGCCATACTCCATGCTGGAGCAAGTGCCCAACCCCACCCAGACAGGTGGGTCACTGGTGCAGTCTACCCATTCTTCATTATCCTCTAGGTCATCTTGGCTCTCACACTTAGAAATGGATCGGATGATGAGGAGTTTCCTCAAAGCCCAGATCCAGTTGGGGATTTTGCCCTCTCTGACCCACACTGGCTCCGTGAGATCTCCGACCCTCACTACTCAGGCTCCTGCTCCTCCAATCTGTCCGGTTTCAGAGTCGCAGGGCCTGGTAATCCCAAGTGGATCTGTGTCAGATCAAGGAATTTCCTTTTCTCCAAACCTGACAGTGTCCCAGTTTTGCTCGGCTCCGATTTTCCTCACAGCAGAGCAGGTCCCGGATCAGAAGAATTGATGTTGGGTCCTCAGAGTTGGTGACCGCTCCTACTTTGTCCTTCTTGGAGCTGTTCCTCCCTCTGGAGGCCTTTGCCTTCAGTAGCTTGAGCCCGGTGCCTTCTGGGTATGTCAGATCTGGGGTGGCCTCCTCTTTTTCCTCCTTAAGGGCTCCAGCCACAGGGGCTCACCCTGCATCCTCGGCATTCCAGGTGGCAGAGAGGGCTTTCTCAACTCTGCAAGGATATGATCCCTCATCTGTCAGGCCCTTCCCAACCCTTGATGGATCGAAGCTTTGCTCCTCTCATTCTGATCCATGGTCAGCCCCTCTCAGAGAGCCTCCAGCCAACCCCTCAACAAAGGGTTCCGTTGTCTTCTGAGTCCTCCCTCGGGTATCCTGCTGAGCAGGTTCCCCGGAAGCATCGGTGCAAGAGGAAGCACTTCAACTCCCCCTTGGAGTCTTTAACAGAGGACACCAACTTTGATGAAGGGGAAGGGTCCCCTTGATCTCCACCCAGTTATATCTCCTTTAGACATATTTTAGAACTCCTGAAGCAAAATGGTGGATGGTGTCCCCAACCCCCTTCCTCAGAGGAGTCAGTATTCCTGGAGGCATTCGGGATGGGACCATCTACATCCTGGGTGCCGGGCTTGGAAGGAGCTGACACTATAGAACCAATCCCCAAACATGCAGGTAAGTACCTCAGTCCCCCCAAGAATCATCCTGTCTGGAGCAAAGGGGTCCCAGGTGATGCCATTGTGGTGTCGGCAGCCACTAAAAAGGAGCTCGCTGAACAGAGCTCTTCTGTCCATCTCCCAAACAAGGAGTCCTTGGCCCTGGACAGACATGGGAAGTGAGTGTATGTGTCAACTACTTTTTTGCCGAGAGCATTGAATTATCTGGCACATTTTACTCACCTCCAGAGAGATCTGGTAAAAGAGCTTTCCACATTTCCAGGGCAGTCACTGTCAGAAGAATCCTTCAAGAAGTTTTCCAAATAGCTGAACACTATGACTTCAATTGGTAATTCCTCGATGAGGCTAATCTCCTTTGCAACAGAGGGGACCTCTTGAGCATCTGGTTCAGCCATAGCCCTCGTATGACATGCCTGGGGGAGACTATGCGGGTTTGTGGACCCATTCAAAGTGTCATTTATTAATGCCTGTTTTGACTGTTTCTCTTTGTTCAGACCATCAGTTAAGGAAACCCTTACCCACAGCAAACAGGAGGGCAAGACATTATCTGCCATAGGGATCAAGCTTTCTTCCCCCCAATGGACCTTTTCTAGGAACCAATGGAGTGGGAAGAAGATGTGGTTCTGCAAATCACAAGCAGCCTTCCCAGATTTGCAGGATGATTCCTCTTCCAGAGGAAGAGGATTCAGTGGCTGACGCCTCCATAGAGGCAGAGGAGGTCCAACGAATGAGGGCTTCAGGGAACCCTTCTTGGCAAGTCCTTTCAGTATTCCTGATGTGCTGCCCAATTGTCCTGCTCTGGAGACAGTCAGGGGCAGACCTTCTTTACACCCAGCTGCCTGGACAAACATAACAAATGACGCTTGTGTGTTAAAGTGTATATATTTCCCTACCATCTCCTCTTTCAGAGGAGTGTTTCCCCGATGTGCCACCCAATCAGAGGGAGAATGCCCTTCTGGAAGTACAAAATCTTCTAGGCAAAAGAATCATCCAGTGGGTCCCAACTGAACAAAGGGGATGCAGAACTAATTTACGCTTCTTTTTGGTGCCAGAGAATACCAGGGACCTCTGACCCATTGTGGATCTCAGTAGTTTGAATCTGTTTGTCAACAAGACAAAGTTCCGCATGGTTATGGTATAGTCCATTTTGCTGCCGTTGTGCAAGGATGACTGGATGTGTTCGTTGGATCTCCAGGATGCGTACTATCATATCAAAATTGACAGGTACTCCAGGAGATTTCTACACTTCTGGCTTGGAGCCAATCATTACCAATTCAGAGCACAGCCCTGTGGCCTCACCACAGCCACCTGGGGGTTCACCAAGTTCATGGCAGTGGTCGCAGAGTATCTCCATCTGCAAGATTTCCAGGTGTTCCCTTACCTGGATGATTGGCTCCTAATGGCACCCACAAGGCATTAACTACTTTAGGTAGTTCAAGTGATGTTATGCCTGTTTCTACTCTTGGGGATCACAGTCATCAGGGCTAAATTCCATGATGGTCCCAGTTCAGGACATCAAATTCATAGGAACCCAGTTGAACATGATTACACAAGTTGCTGCTCTTCCCTCACAATGGATATCATTGCTCAGGCAACAGGGTCAGTATTTACTAAACACGCCATCTCCTTCAGCTCACTCAATTCTCACAGCCTTGCGTTCCATGTCGACTGCTGTCCTTCTGGTGCCGCTAACCAGGTTCTTCATGGGAGTTCTTCAGCAGACCCTGGCTGTTCATTGGTCCATTTGGTATCATTCGTTATCAACCCCGATCAGGCTTACTCCAATTTGCAGACGTCATCTACAATGGTGGATGCTCACAGACAATCTTCACTTAGGCAGGCCCTTTGCCCTTCCCCCTTCATGGGCCACAGTGACCACAGATGCCTCCCTCTTGGGGTGGGGGGACATTTTCAGGGAATTATGGTCTAAGGCATGTGGTCCCCCACAGAGACCAAAGTGCACATAAACATTCTGGATTTTAGAGCAGTCCTCCACATGTTGCAAGCCTTTCAGGACTGCCTCCCTCTGGGAATGATTGCAGTCTTGATGGACAATATGTCAGTAGTATGGTATGTCAACAAGCAGGCCAGAACCTGGTCGTACCCACTCTGCAGAGAAGCGATGAGAGTTTGAGAATGGGTTATGACTTTAAACCACTTTCTCATTGCAATGCACATTCCAGGAGAATCCAGCATTCTGGTGGACAAGTTGAGTATGTCTGTCTTGAGTCCTCACAAGTGGTCTCTGAAACAGTCAGTAGCTAATGAGATTTTCAGTCGTTGGGGCCAACCTTGCTGTGACCTATTTGCTTCTCCCCTAAACAGCAAATGCAGTAGGTACTTCACTGTGATCCCTCCAGTGGGGGAGTCACCTAGGGATGCTCTAGTCCACAGTTGGTGCCTGGGTGTCATGTAAGCTTACCCTCCAATTCCCTTGATACCCAAAGTTCTATAGAAAGCCAGCAGGTTGAAGTCCAATTTCATCCTCATTGTCCCCATTGGCCTCGTGGGGTATGGTTCCCATTTATGCAGTCTCACAACAAATATTCTCCATGGATATTGGATCCCAGACAGGATCTGATCTCACATCCAACAGAGTGAAAGATTCCCAATCACCAGTCCCTCAAATTAACCACTTGGTTTCTCCACCTCCAGTAGTTTTAAGTCCAGGTTCCCCTTTCCTGTCCATGACATTGTTATTGCTTCTCAAAATCCCTCCACTAAGAAAGTATATGGTAGCAAATGGAAACGTTTTTCTATCTGGGCTTCACAGAGGAATGTAGATCCCTTTTCAGTCTCTGTCTCAGATGTGTTCATATGTTTGAGTCCTCTTTTTCATGAGGGAGTGAAGTGAGTTTTTGTACAGTAAAAGTACAACTTGCAGCCACCTCAAATTTTCATGTTGGGATGGGAATTTTCTCCCTCTACTCTTTCTTCTTCCAAGCTTAGTCGGGCCTTCTTGAAAGGAGTTTTCCATGTGAGACCTCTGATCAAGGATCTGTCTTCTATCTGGGAATCTTACCTTAGTGTTACAGGGTCTCACACAGAAACCCTTCGAACCTGCTGGTTCTTGTGAGCTGAAGTATTTGTCTTGGAAGATGATCTTTTTGAAAATAGTCCAGTAGCACAAAAGCAAGAACGGACAACTGACCGTAGGTTCCACTATTTATTATAACAAGAAAATGGTAAGCGCTTTCGGCTGCGTTACTCCAGCCTTCATCAGACTGGACTATTTTCATATAGTTTGTGCTCTGTTTCAAGATGGTCTTTTTCTTGACCATTACATCAGCCAGAAGAGATTCAAAATTGCAGGTGCTATCTTCTTGACCCCCCCATACATAGTCTTCTTTAAAGATAGAGTTTCCTTTAGGATGAACCCTTCCTTCATTCCAAAGATTGCCTCTGAGGCCAACATGAATCAGACCATTCATTTGCCTATGTTTTTTCCGAACTAGTCGAGTAAAGGCAAATATATCTTGCATTCCTTGGATGTTCACAGACAGTTATGCTTCTGCTTACATAGGACTAGACCTCACAGAAAGTCAAAGCAGAATTTACTTTGGTATGATGAATTACAGAATGTATCTCCACGGTTTATTCACAACAAGGCAAACAACCTCCCTGACCAGTTAGGGCCCACTCAACCAGATGAAAATCAAGCATCTTTAGCCTTTTCTGCTAGAACACCAATAGATGAAATCTGTGCTGCAGCCACTTGGTCCCCAGCTCATACCTTTGTGTCTCATTACAAGTTGGCTGTTGTTTCCAGAAACAGGGCATCCTTTGGTTCTGTGGTGCTCAGGCATATCCTTCCTTGAGGTCCTTCTAAGGTTTCTTGTGGCTGGGGACTCTAACCCATTCATGATGCATAATGAAATGGACAACATCAGATTACAAGTTATGTACTTACCATAACTCAGTATCTGTGTTGTCCAATTTCATTGTGCATCATTTCCTACCCTCTGTCCCCCTGCCTTACTCAGCCGAGAACAATCTGGAGGATTGTGGAACCCACTGGTTCCTAGTCTGGACTCTAGTAGGGTCTTTGCTACTGCTTCTCTATTGATTTTTTCATCTTGTGATAAGGGCAGCAAACTCGATCTGAGGGTCCGAAGGGAATGAGGCATCATGGGAGAGGGAGGATTTTGAAGCTCAGATCGTATGTCTGAGAAATGACTGGCTTGGATCTGAAGACCCATTTGTGATGCATAATGAAATTAGACAACACAGATACCGCGTTATAGTAAGTACATAACTTTTATTATGCGTTATGTAAAATGATGGCCATCCTAATAATGCACATCTTTACAATATATGCCCTTGCATGTGTAGTCTTATTATACTAATCATACCATCTCTCTTTGTGTTTTCATCTTGTAACTGTTTGCTGCTCTTCCAGCTGGTTCTCTACAGAACATTGAAGCTCACTTTGGACTAAGACTCGTGCAATATGGGTCAGACTCCAAACTACTTAAATGAATCCTCATTTTCACTCATTTGTAAATACACTCTTCCCACACAGTTGCCACTGCACATTCTTATGCAGTATTTCTGACATATGCCATGTGCCTCAATCAGAAAATGTCTTGGCACAGTGGGAACAAGCCAATTACTGAACTAATTTAGACAGGTCTCCTTGGGTCTAATGTGATTTATCAATCTACGGAATCTAATTCCCTATGGAAATGACCAAGTAATAACTCGCCTCAGAAAATGCCTCCTAAAAACAGTAAGAAAGTATTAAAAAAATTAAACTGCAAAATTATTTAAATTTGAATCACAGCATGAAGATTTTCTTAATAAAAAATACACATATGAAACGGACCAGTTTTTACATTGGCAACTGAAACACAAGGGTGCATTGCATGATCCCTTCCACATATTCATGATGCTCAAAATAACCACTGTCTCCTCATTGGAGGTTCAGCTTCATATTATACTAAATACTGTTAGCTGATAGTGAGATCTTGTTCTGCAAGTAAAAAGACCTAATCCGAATCAGCATTTGCTAATGAAATTGTTGTTAGAATTCAGTTGTGTACATTAACTACCACACATAACCAGAACATTTGCTCCCCCCAAAAAAACTTTAACAGCATTCAGGACTGCTTGATCTTTTACCTTACCTACACCTTTTATAGCCATGCTGAGAGCTAGCCTTTATCATTGCTTTCTTTCCATGTCTTTTAGAGGATGTCTGACAACTCTTCGAAAATGAAATCCATCAAACTGCAATTGATCAAGCACAACTTGTCAGTCAGCATCCGATCAAAAATAAAAGAAAAAAAATCTTGTTTTTGCAGGGGCGGGATCTACTACATCCCCTGCTAATTATATATATCAACTTCAAGATCACACTACAGTGGGGAAAGGGCACATTCCTTGCTCTCCACTGTACTCACACAGAGCAACTGCCAACATGCTTGATCATCTGATTTTTCAGTCCCCTGTACTATCGTTGTTTTCAGGTTTGACTTTTTGGAATGCCAGTTTGCTCATGGCATACTCCGCCTTGAATTGTTTGTCTTCAGCCATGTTCAGTATCCTACTATTATCAGCCAGTGGTTAAAAGAACTAGGATATTCACCAACGTTTGGCAGCTAAATACAGAAAGTAATATATGTTTGTTCTCTCCAGCTTTTCAGGTGTCCCATATGTTGCCTAAAAGATTACAAGGTGTTATTTATTGTGAAATTTGTGGATTGCTGAACATATATGTAGTGTGATTGAGACAGGAAATGAGTCATCAGTGTCTTTATTCTCAGAGTTTTTTTGTGATTGAGAAATTCCAAAAGTAACTCTTTGTAGAAAAAGTAGCAAGACAGTTACTGACATGAGCAGAGCAAAAACAAACTGCAGACTTGAGTTACCATTTTTCAGACAGTCCAGGAAAAAAAGGCAAATGGAAACACTGATAAGGAAGTGTTAACTGTAAGGAAGGTTTCTACTATGTGCTGTCTTTGATAAATAGCATCCCTTCCTCTTCTTTTGAGGCTGTTTGGTTTAGGACATTTGAACATTCTTATCTGTGCCCCTTTTATCATCTGATTAGATTCTAATTGGGTAAATGAACAAGGAGAAAAAATATTCCTTTCTACTTCTTTCTCAGATAGTTGTCAAGGTTTATTTTTACTAGCACCAAAAGGAGATACAAACATCTGTTTTCGGTCTTTTGTACTCCCATTTATCCTCTACTGGCAAATCTGTTTTGGATGCCAGTGGCTCATATTCCCATGTATCATTATTCTAAACGGCTTTAGATGTTAATACATTGTGATCAACCATGCTTCTATGTCTTCCTGCAGCCACACACAGCTGGATGTGTCTGGATGTTGGGGATTCAAAAAGAGCTTCTCTGCATGTTCTGAAAACAAATAGATTTGCCAAGGTAGCCACTGCTGTTATTACATCAAGAGCATTGTTCTAGTCTGGCACCAGGAGGGAGCTGATTGCACCTGTTGTAATTATATTGCAAAGAAAATTTACTTTTGAGAGTTATGCCTCTGCATGGTCCACAGAACTAACATTCCTCTTACCTTGACAGATTGGGCAGTTATTTACCTTTATCTGCTTTGCTGCCTATGTGTCTTCTCATTTTACTGCACCTTTCACACCACTTCAGATTGCATTTCTCGTTTCTCACCTCTTAATGGTATCTGTATCTTCAGTGCTAAACATTTACTTTAATCAGATCTTCCATATGTCTTCCCCATATTCCATTGCTTCTGCTCCATGCATGTTCTCCAGAATTTCACATGTAACTTTTTTACTTGTATTCTGCTGTTTGACAACCTAAAGTATCCTCTTTGTGTGTAACATTCTGAAGTGAACTCCATTCTTCACTTTCCCCATTCTGTATGTCTTTTTACAGAGCACTAGCTAAAACTTGGTGAAGTTCTGCCTTGACCTAGCTGTGGTTGACCTTTGTTGTTTACTATCCTCGTATGTGTTTTCTGTGAGTGAAGCTACCTCTAGCTTTATATACTGCATTTCCATCTTTTATATACTACAGCTGTTGGGTTCTCATTACTTCAACATCAAGTGCTACTTACTCACAAAGTTTATTCAGTGTATATTTTATTTTGAATGAAAGTTATCACCTGTCTTTGGCTATTTAAAATGTTATCCTGTTTAGTCTACACTTTAAAATACAATGCAAACAGCATATTGTTTTTTTTTTAATGTTTTGCATTTTACCAAAAATGTTTTTTTTTTGTCTCTTGTTCATGGCGGTCTCTTCTGAAGAGTGAATGAAGTTGAGAAATATGAGTGAAAACCTGAAAAGAAGAAAATTACATGTGATGCTAAAACATGTGAAGTCTGTGACTATCAGAAAACAAGTTTGAAATCTGAGCATAGAATGAGTATAACATATTGGTATTTCTTACAACACATGATTATGCTGACAGATCTTTTAGTACTTAGATGTTGTGACTGCATTGGGATCAGTGAGGGGGGGAGGTAGGGAAAGTAAAACATGAAGTATGCTAAAAGAAAGGTAAGTTATCTGAAGAAGACAGAAAAAAAACTACTTTTAATTACTGTTTCTACTGTCCTCAGCACTGAAGCTGGAGTTGACGTTCAGCACATCGATCACTGTTGCAGTAGCCTAAGCTAAATAAAGGGCACCTTACATGCACTCCAAATGTCAGGAGCTTGAGCAAAGTTCCATTTAAAGACAGTTCAAGAGCAAAAAGATTCAGAGCCTTTTTGTCATAGAAGAGCACTCCTTTTGGCAAGCCCTTTGTAACTGTGATTATCCTTCAAAGATGAGCAGTTAAGTTCATTTTTGGTGAGAACCTTCCACTAAGTGTATTTTTCTGACTGAAATAAATAGTATGGCTAGAAAACTTATTTTTTGGACTGTCTTTTTTATTTTTAAGGGAGTACATATGTGAATATTTTGGTTGAAAACTTCTAATCTGAAGTAGTTAACTTAATTTTATCTTCAACCTGTGGGTATTCGGATCTATATCTGATCCGAGCCGGCAACTGTACAAGCATTTGCTCTGCGCTCCAAGCTCCTCCCCCTTACCCATAACACACCACCATCTCCTGCCTTCCCTCAGATCTCGTTTGCCTCTTCGTGCATTAGCATTGTGATCTCCGCAGCTCTGAGCTTTAGAGTTTTACTGTAAGTGCTTTTCGGGGTTTGTTGAGAGAGTTTTTCTCAGTTAATTCCCTTTTCCTCCCCCTAACGCTAGTTCATCGTTTTTTGTCAAAAAAAAAGGTTTATAGATGTCGTGAGGTAGTTTTTGTGTAGGCCCTTCCCTTAGTGTGTGTGTGGTCAGGTAGTGTGTTTGGGTGTTTAAGGTGGTGGTTGTTGCTTTTTTGAGGATGTCTGAACAACCAAAACCTACTTTTAAAAAATGCACATAAGCTTTCACCAGTGGATGGCCACACTCTGTGTGTTGTTTGCTTGGGCATAGCACATTTGTCCATCCAGTGCAGCATTTGTGCAGGGTTTAATCCAAGGGCCCTTAAAGATAGAAAGGCCAAACTTGTGGCAAAAGGCCTGCTTCCAGCATCTACCTTGGATTATTTTTTACAGCCTCGACCTCGGTTTCTACAACAAGCCGCCCAACCCATCCCCCCACCCCAGGCTGGGACTCACCTTCCCGCTAGACCTGCTGAAGGGGATGTTGCTAAAGGGAGAGACAAAAAGGACAAACACAAGGGTGCAGAGAGAGGGAGGGACAGAGAGAAGAAAGGGGATAGGCCCCATAAACGGTTTCCAGATCAGGAGTATTTCCCTAGCCCGCCTTCTGAGACCTGTTTCTCCTCGACTCCACTCCCCCAGATTTTCTCCACAGCCGACGGAGCCGAGGCCTTCTTCTAGATCCTCCCAGCAACCAGCCAGATCCAAGTCAGTCACTTCCTCGTTCTCGACTCGGAGTCTTTCTGAAGTGGATACAGACAGGATGATGAGATTCATTTGGACCCAAATCCAGATGGGAGTCTTGCCAGGCCCCTGTCCCTCTGGAGGGTGGATCTCCATAAGGTTCTTTCACCCGATTTCTCCTTCCCCGATCCGGCCTGTGGTTTTGGGGTATATGGATCTGAGAATCTTCAGAGCTGGGGATTCGGCGCAGATGGTTCCTCCAACCTCGACTCCAGTGATTACCTTAAGTTCCTCGGATCCGACTAGCTCAGATACGAGCAGCTCTCAGGGCCGAGGATGGAGAGTTGGACCCGAGGGGATGGATGTCTCTTTGGCTCCAACCTTGTCAGATCCAAGTCATTCCTTTGGAGCTCCGGCTACTCTAGCCTTGGCTCAGATCCTCACGATGGACCCGAGGAGAGCTTCCTCCTTGTTGGGCTCTAAGGAGGTGCACTGTCCATCGGCGTTCGACATGGTGGAGAAGGTTCTCTCCTAAGGATTGAGACCCCAGCCTATTTCCTTGGATTACCCCCAGACTGCCTCGGATTCGGTTACGACTCCTTTCATCCTGTCTCAGGGACAGCCCATGCCAGAGGAACCCCCTATGGCTCACGAGCCCTCTTCAGAGTCCCACTGAGGAGGGTCATCGTAAGCACACGTGCTTGGACTCCCCTGAGTCCCTTACCGAAGACACTGATTTAGATGAAGGAGAAGGTTCCCCCAGGTTACCTTCCAAGGATGTCTCCTTTGGAGATATCATGGAGATCCTCCACTAGAGGGGAGGTTGGTCAGCCCCAAAACCTTCTGCGGATGAATCAGTGTTCCTGGAGGCTTTTTGCATGAGCCCATCTACTTCCTGGGTGTCCCCGCCAGCGGATCCTTTAGTGGATCTTATCACCAAGCAGCCATGGATACCTAAGTGCCTGGACAAAATTCTCTCTCCACCCTCTGACAGACAGGCAATGGTGTAAGGGATCCACTCTGGACACTGGTGGTTGCAGCAGCCACCAAGAGGGAACTGGCTCAAGAGAGTTCCTCGGTCCACCCTCTGGATAAGGAATCCAGGACGGTGGATCTATTCTGGGAAGCGAGTGTATTCTTCAGCGACGATTTCCATCCGAGCGCTGAACTACTTGGCACAATATACGACTGCAGCGAGACCTAGTCATGGAGTTAGCTGAGTCACCCTCAGAGTCTTTGTCGCAGGAGGACAAGTGTCTGTTCTCCATGAAGATGTCTACTCTGAAATCAGTGTCAAACATGTCCATGTGCCTCCTTTCTCATGCTACGGAAGGAGCAGCTAGGGCAGCTGGGACCGGCGTTGCTATGAGGCGACACACTTTGCTCAGACTGTGTCAGTTTGCGGGCCCCTTCAAGGCATCTTTTACGAATGCTCCCTTCGATGGTTCTTCTCTCTTTGGGAAGACCATACGTGACACCCTTGTCCAGAGTGAGAAAGATGGAAAGACTTTGTCTGCTGTTGGAATCTGCTTCTCTAGCCCTCAAAGGTCCTTTTCTAGGAATCAGAGAGGGCAAAAGAAGATGTGGTTCCGGAAATCGCAGTTTTCCCGGGACTCTCAGGACAACTCATTCCCTAGTGGCAGAGGGGGACATGACGGACGCGAGACCAGAGGCAGAGGGGGTCCGAGAAACTTTGGGTCTAGGGAGCCCTTCTCGGACAGGCCCGCACAGCAGCCCTGAGGGGTTGCCCAACTGTCCTACTCTGGAGGCAGTCTGGGGAAGATTATCATTGCACTCAATGCCATGGGAGTCCATAACTGCAGATCGTTGGCTGCATCAAATAATATCCAGAGGTTACACCATCCCGTTTGTTGCCCCTCCAGTCCAACCAAAACGCCTCCCAGATGTTCCACCTGCCCAAAGGGAGATGTCAGCGCTAGAGGTTTCCAAGCTGCTTCAAAAACAAGCCATCGAACTGCCCCCCCCCGATCAGTCCAGGTCAGGCGTTTACTCCAGGATATTCATCGTGTTACCCTGCTGCA
The DNA here is from genome assembly GCF_019279795.1 of Protopterus annectens. Lineage (NCBI taxonomy): Eukaryota > Metazoa > Chordata > Ceratodontiformes > Protopteridae > Protopterus > Protopterus annectens. The sequence goes on along the minus strand of NC_056729.1, from coordinate 589,431,356 downwards.
GTCATCACACTTGGGTTATCCTGTCGTCAGGCGGTCCCGCAGTCGGCCGGATTTCCAAAGTCTTGGTCCAATGTCGGTTGCTGTCGCCTCATCCCTGACGTCAGTGCGCCAGGGGTACATATATTGCAACTGACGCCATTTTCTTCAGTCTTTCTTGCCGCGAGGTGCCCGAAGCAGAAGCAGTTCACAAGTGCCGGTCGGCCGACTCCTGAGATTTTCGAATTCGAATTTCAGACCGAAGTCTTCTATAAAGCTAAGTACCCGTTGAAACTTTTCTTGCCTCAGACCGATGTCAGAAAAAGTTAACAATTGTATTTCTTGTGGGAAGCAAATACCTCATAAGGATTTTCATTCTTATTGCATACCCTGCCTAGGCCTTGATCACGACGTCACTTCTTGCCGTTTTTGTGCTAGATTTAATAAACGTACTATTAAAAGACGATTTGATTTTGCACAACACTTTTTTGGCAGAAAATTTAATTATAACATGCCGTCGGAGCTACCGACTACCGGCGTGCACAAAAAACGCAGGGATAAAGATCGACAGCCCAGGCCTAAGCCCGATTCCGAGGCCTCGGTTGAGCCGGTCTCCGGTCTTTCGGTTATCAGTGAGGCTCCGACGCAACCTCTGACTACCGCAGTTGAGGAACCCGAAACCGCTACGGATATTTTGACGGAATGTACTAGGCCGACGCAGCCTTTTACTTCAGGCCCTACCGACGACTTACCTCCCAAGGACGTCGGTACTTCTGAAACACCATCGCCTTCTGAAGGCGTTTGCAGACCGACGACTCTTACAGTCAAAACGTTTTCCAAATCGAAGACTCCTTCCAAATCGAAAAAGGCTTCACTTCAGTTTCCTGTTCAAGGCCCTATGCCTAAGAAACAGATGCTCAAGATGGCTGAAGATCTGATTTCTCTTATCAGGGGTTCCCAGCCTCCTCCTGACAAAAGGCCTAGACAGGAGGAAGAATCTGCTTCCTCTGAACAACTGTCTATTTCTTCAGATTCCTCTGAAGACCAAGACTATTCCTTCTCTCCTTATGAAGATTCTGATGCTGAGGACTCTATTCCCTCAGCTTCCCCTCCAGAAGACTACTCTTTTGGGGAAACTTTACACACTATGAGGGAACATTTTCACTGGGAAGGTCAGGATTACTCTGATTCCAAGAAAAGGCTCAGAGTTTTTCTTTTACTCCCCCAACACAGACCTCTAGCCATCCCTCCTGTTTTGGACATTGTGGATGATGTCTATTTAGAATCCAGTTTCAACCCTGACTCTCTGCCTCCTGCCCCGGCCAAGCCTGACAGATGCTACAGAGTACCTGATTCCCATAAATTTATTTACAAAAGCCCAGTAGCTGACCCAGACACTATCTCCCAGGGTCCCAAGGAGGCTAAGGCTTCCATGGCTAAAAATCCAGTACCTTCTGAAAGGGATTCAAGAGCACTAGACAGATGGGGGAAAAAAGTTTACACCTCAGCCACTTTAGCTATGAGAGCTCTAAACTGTCAATTTCATATGCTTAAGTATCAGCAATTTCTGATCTCTCAGTTAAAACAAAAGATGTAATGTGATCCTATCTCGCCTACATTCTCTACAGATGGGTTCAGAGCCGATCCTCGGCTCCGAGGCTATACTATAGAACAGTCTCTTATTGGCTGAGTTACCTCATATCCCAGGATGCACCACCACTACCTCCCCAGATCTCGTTTGCCGCTTTCCAGCATAGACGTGGTCTCGGACTTGGCTGAGCTAAGTACCTCTAGTTTGAAATCTTTTCTGTCAGATTTTTTTCTGAAATTCACCCAAAAGCTGTTTTAACAGCTATTGTTGTTGTACGTTAGAGTTTGAATAGTTTTTTGTGGTAACTTGTGTTTGTTTGTCGAGTAGGAAGGTTCCGTTTAAGTTAGAGGGGCCTAGCCCTACCTTAGGCGTTTGAGTTAGAGCCTAGCTGTTAGTCAGTGTTTTTGTCTTGCTAGTCTGTGTTGTTAATTGTCGAAACCATGGCTAAAAAACATAGACCCTCTGGTTTCAAAAAATGTGTCAAGTGTAGTTATAAAATGTCAGTCACAGATGATCATTCCCTGTGTGTCTATTGTTTAGGCCCTAAACACCTACAGGAGTCTTGTAGCGTTTGCCACGCTTTTTCCTCTCGAGTCCTCCAAGAGAGGAAAACAAATTGATTTTAAAAGGGCTCATTGCCCCTTCGTTTGAGGAAGCATTGTCCTCTTCTTCTTCCCCTTCTGCAAAGAAGAAAAATCGTCCCGACCAGCCCGTCGGAACTGACAGCCAAAAGTCTAGGCAGGCTTCTCCGTCGGCTCCACGGACTTCGGAGCCGAGGCGGAACAGTCTGCCTCGATGCCTCCAGCCTCGACTCCCCTGACCTTGGAGTCGAGAGCTCGGACATCGAGAGGTGGGTCACCTTCATCGGCTCCACTGACTTCGGAGCCAATGAGGATTGCCCGCTCAGACACTTCCTCTTGAGCGAAGTCCACATCGGCTCGAGGGAGATTGCAATAGTGGGATCTCCCTCGGCCGATCGTCTCGAGCCTGTACGGAGCCGGTCCCCTACTCTTCGAGCCGGCGGAGAAGTCGACTCGGACCCGATCGGTCTCCTCCCGTTCTTCAAGGATGTCCGATTCGGACGTAGACAGGGTACTGCAGAAGCTCTTCCAGTCACCGGTCTTTGCTAAATTGATATCGACTCCTGCCCAGTTGGCTTTGGAGCCGATCCCCTATCCTTCTACTACCATTCCTCCTCCGACAGCCTCGCGTTGGAGTCGGTGTTGTGGATCCGGTCGAGATTATCGAGTCGGCTCCGACTCTAACTTCAACCCCGTCCCTTGGGTCGGGGTTCAGTACACGAACTTCCTCGGTCGGCCCGGAGGCTTGGATCCGACTTTCGGTTCCGAGCCTCTCTCTCGTGCGTCGGCTGCGGGGGTTCCTGTTGCTGTTGTGGCCTCGGGGATAGCACCTTCCCAGGATTCTGGGGGTCCTGCCTTCGATGCCATGAGAAGTGCCTTAGCCAAATCCTCTTTGGCCACTTCGACTTTTCCACCACCACCCCCTTCCTTGGATGTGGTGACTGGTGTTTCTGGAGTCCCCCTGTCTCGCAACAGCGGAGCCCCTGGGCCTGAGGTTACCCCCATTGGTGGTTCCCTTCTTCCTGGAGGTTCCTCCGACTCTCCTGGAGGAACCACCCAGGAAGAGACTGTGTAAGAGGAAGCACGTCGACTCCCCTGACGAGTCCCTCACGTCAGATACCGACCTCGATGATGCGGAGGGGTCCCCAAAGTCGTCATCGGAAGATGTCTCCTTTGCTGACATCTTAGAAATCCTTAAACACCGAGGCGATTGGCAATCCAAACCCCCTTCCGCTGAGGAGTCGGTGTTCCTCAAGGCCTGGGCTCAGCCCTCCGCCTCCTGGGTGTCTCCGCCCTTGACGAGCTTCTGGATTTGATCTCTCAAGGGCATGGGAACACCAGTTCTGTGGAACCGGTGCCAGCTCGTCCTAACAAGTTTCTTTCAGCACCCCGGACAAGGAGTTCTTATCTAAGGGTGTGGCTGTAGATGCTATGGTGGTGGCATCTGCCACCCAACAAGATGTGGCAGAGGCTTCACGTCCATCCATCCCCTAATAAGGAGTCTAGGAGCATGGATCGGCACGCAAGCGCCTTACTTCAGCGCCTTTACGTTAAGGTCTCTGAATTACTTGGCACACTTCACCAGACTACAGAGGGATCTGATCAAGGAGCTATCGGATGCCCTCTCGGGTAACTTACCTGATCAATTAACTCAGACAGTTAATTCTCAGTTGGCTACCCTATCCTCTTTAGCTAATTTGTCCATGAGGCTCATTTCCTATGCGGCCGAAGGCGAGTAGAGCGGGAACAGGTGTTGCTCTTGGAGACAAGCCTGGTTACGCCTGTGTCATTTTGGAGGCCTTTAAGTCTTCCTTTGCCGACGCCTTTGATGGGTCCTCTTTGTTTGGTCCCAAGGTAAAGGACACGTTGACTCGCTGCAGCAGGAGGGTAAGACCTTGGCTGCCGTGGGGCCGTTTTCCACTCCTGTCAGGCCTTATCCCAAGGCCAGGAGGAGGGAAGATGTGGTTCCGTAGTCTCAGAAGCCTTACTCACCGCAGCAGAGCGATCCCCTTCTAGAGGCAGAGGAGGGGAAATTTTTCAGGAGACGCCGTCCCAGAGGCGGCGGAGGCCCCAACACTGGAGACCGCGAGTCCTTTCGTGGCTCCTCCTCCTTCCAGCATCCCTGAAGGAGTGCCCGACTGTGCAGCTCCGAGCCAGTCGGGGTCGATTTCAAGCACCTAAAGGCCTGGGAAAACATCACTCAGGACCAATGGGTGCTTGAATCATTGCCGGAGGTTACTCCATCCCATTTCTTCAACCACCCCCATCAGCCCAAAGAATCCCGGACCCACCACCCAGTCAGCGGGATCATGCAGCCAAGAAGTTTCAAAGCTGCTTCAAAAGGAGTCATCCAACCTGTCCCCAGACCAGGCCTGATCAGGGACTTACTCAAGATTCTTTTGGTGCCAAAAGACCGGGGACTTAAGACCCATTTTGGATCTCAGCAAACTCAACCGATTTGTAAAAAAGTCCAAATTCCGGATGGTCACTTTACAATCCATTCTCCCACTGTTGGAGAAAGGAGTCTGGATGTGCTCCATAGACCTCAAAGACGCCTACTATCACATTCTGATGGATCAGGCGTCGAGGAGACACTTACGCTTCAGCCTGGGAGACAGTCATTTCCAATTCCGAGCGCTGCCCTTTGGTCTCACCACAGCCCCCAGGGTGTTTACCAAATGTTTGGCAGTCGCGACTGCTCACTTGAGAAGTCTAGGATTCCAGGTGTTTCCATACCTAGACGACTGGCTCCTAACTGCCGCCTCCAGGCATCTACTCTTGCAAAATTTGGCAGCCACGATAACACTGGGCAATTCCTTAGGAATCACCTTCAGTTGGTCAAAATCTGTATTGCAACCATCTCAGCGTATTCTGTTCATCGGTGCAGAAATAGACTCAAGGCAGATGCGAGTCTATCTTCCTGCAGAAAGGATCATAACACTACAGTCCCAAGTCCGAACTCTGCTCCTCAGGCGTCGCGCTCCAGCAAGAATGGTTCTGCAACTGTTGGGCTCCATGGCAGCCACCATTCTTCTGGTCCCTGGCAAGGTTGCACATGAGGATACTTCAGTGGCTCCTCGGTCCAGTGGTCTTATCAGGACCTTCCCCTCAGTCACCACATTCTGATCACGGACACGTGCAAACAGGATCTCCGTTGGTGGCTTATAACCCCCAACCTGAATCAAGGGCGACCCTTCGTTCCGCCACTCCCCTCTGCCACGCTGACTACGGACGCCTCCCAGACAGGGTGGGGGGGTCATTATCTGGACAGGTCGGTCCAAGGCACGTGGCACCCGGCAGAGTCTTCTTCATATCAATATCCTGGAGATGAGGCGGTGCTCTTAGCGTTGCAAGCACTGCACAATCACCTCCCCCAGGGTACAATTGCCATTCAATCCGACAGCATGTCGGTAGTCTGGTACCTAAACAAACAAGGAGGAACCAGGTCCTACCCCTTTGCAGAGAGGCCATGAGGTATGGGATTGGGCGATTGCTACCAAGCGTTTTCTAATGGCACACATTCCGGGAAGTCCAACGTGTTAGCCGACAGACTGAGCAGAACTATTCTCTCCTCACGAGTGGTCCTTGAACAACAGAGTGGCAACACAGATTTTCACGAGATGGGGAGTCCCCTGTTGCGATCTCTTTGCAAACCCCACAATGCAGTGTCATCACTTCTTCACTCTAACCCCACTTGGGGATTCCCAAGGACGCTCTTGTCCACGATTGGCCCTCCGGTCTGCTTACGCCTTTCCACGGTTCCCCTTCTCCCAAGGTGATTCAGAAGGCGATTCGCTTGAAAAGCAAGATGATTTTAATCGCCCCATACTGGCCTCGACAAATCTGGTTCCCCTTCCTTCACAGATATGCATTGGAGGGTCCTTGGTTTCTGGACCAAGTTCGGACCTGCTGACTCACCAGTCAGGACACTCCATCAGTCCCTCCATTCGTTGAAGTTGACAGCCTGGCTACTCCTCTTCCAACCATAATTAGGACCCACTCTCTGGCTCCTGAAGTCATACACATTTTGTCTTCAGCCCACAAGACTTCTACGAAGAAAATATATAGCAGTAAATGGAAGAGATTTGCTATTTGGGCCCAGCTCCGAGGATTAGACCCAATGACAGCCTCGGTATCTGAAGTACTTAAATTTTTAGCCTCCCTGTTCCAGCAAGGCTGCTCAGTATCTACCATTAAGGTACAACTGGCGGCTATTTCTAATTTCCATGAAAATGTGCAACCTCCCTTAATGAGCGACAAGCTTTGTAAAGCCTTTATTAAAGGAGCTTGGCTTTTACGACCCCCCATTTCCCAACCTGCACCCCCGCGGGATCTGAACGTGGTATTAGGTGCCTTAACCTCGCCACCCTTTGAGCCGGCAGCTACCTGCGACCTAAAATTCCTCTCTTGGAAAACTGCACTTCTAGTTGCTATTACTTCAGCAAGACGGGTTTCAGAGCTTCAGGCTCTATGTGTTAAACCACCTTACCTAGTGTTCCACAAGGATAGAGTATCTCTTAGGACAAACCCTTCCTTTATACCCAAGGTTTGTTCTAGTTTTTGTCTACAGCAATCAATGGAGCTGCCGGTCTTCTTTCCCAAATATTCCAACAGAGCTGAATACACTTTTCACTGCTTAGATGTGCACAGGCAATTGCGCTTCTATTTGGATAGGACACACAAAGCTCGAAAATCAGATCAACTATTTGTGTCCTTTTCAGATAACAGATTAGGCAAAGCCATCACTAAAGGCACTATTGCCAAGTGGATCAGGGACTGCATCACTCACGTTTATCTCATCTCAAACAAGCAGCTCATAGCTCCCGTAAAAGCTCATTCCACTAGAGCTATGGCCACTTCGGCAGCCTTTCATTCCAAGCTCTCTATTAGCGATATTTGTGCGGCTGCCACGTGGACATCTTCACACACCTTTGTTTCTCACTACAAATTAGATGTGGCATCCAGGGGTCGAGCTTCCTTCGGTTCCACAGTACTCAGGAGTGTTTTCCAATGAGCCACCCGGGAATTAGGTGCTAGGGACGCTGTCCCATCTGTAGAGAATGTAGGTGAGATAGGATCACATTACATCTTTTAGTTATGTACTTACCATAACTTTAGATGTATGGGATCCATCTCGCCCATTCCTAACCTACCCTCCATCCCCCTGCCTTGTAGACCAGGAGAGACCGGACGGTCCGAATCTGTTTTCTTTCCTCTCTTGAAAGACCTGAGTATGTTATGACAATAGTATGTCTCTGTGGATAGGAGTGCGAACAAACGAGATCTGGGGAGGTAGTGGTGGTGCATCCTGGGATATGAGGTAACTCAGCCAATAAGAGACTGCGTTCTATAGTATATGCGAGTGGAGCCGAGGATCGGCTCCGAACCCATCTGTAGAGAATGTAGGCGAGATGGATCCCATACATCTAAAGTTATGGTAAGTACATAACTAAAAGATAACAACCCTTCCTCAACAAACTGAATTGAAAGAAGTACAGGATTTGTTGCGCGCCACTGAGCAGGTGGGCAAACATACCTTACAATGTGGGTTTGATTCTTTGGAGGCCTCCTGCAGAGCAGCTGTCACTGGATCGGTTATACGTAGGCATGCCTGGTTAAAGGAACAAAGTCTGCTTGAACATGTTAAAGCAAAACTACTAGATGCTCCCTTGCAGCAGGATATTCTTTTTGGTGTTAAAGCAGAAGAAGTTTTAAAGAAAATGGAAGATAAGGCAAAATCAATGCAGACAGTCAAAGATTTCCTACAGGTACAACCCCCTCGCTTCAGCAAAAACTGGCCAACCAAAAATTGGTCCTTTCCAGCCACTGACAGGCCTCAGAGGGGTAAATACAGGCACCCAAGGGGCAGAGGACAACCACAAGCTCAGTATAAACCTCGCCAATGGGCCACTCCAACCCTGAAGGGAGGAGAAGACAGGTCTCAACCCACCAGAAGGCAAACTCAATGACTTGCACCTCAGCTGGCCAAACAAAGCTCTTTTGTCAGCCCCCCTGGGGGGAAAACTAGCACTATTTGTAGACAACTGGCACATGGTCACAAAGGACAAATGGGTCCTAGACATAATTTTATGAGGATACAGATTCCACTTTCACACCTTGCCAATAAAAAGAGGAATGCCAAACCTGCCACAAAATCAAAGGGCAGAGGCTCAAAAACAAATTACAGCTCTCATGGCCATGAGAGCCATTCAAAGGGTACCAACTCAAGAGCAAGGCCAAGGATTTTACTCAAAACTCTGCCTAGTACCTAGGAAAGAAAATGCTTGGAGACCAATTCTGGACCTTTCAATTCTAAACACTTACTTACAAGTTCCCAAATTCAAGATGCTAACACTACAGCAGCTACTTCCCATGTTGGGCAAGGAAGCATGGCTGGTAACGTTGGACCTCAAGGAGGCATACCTGCATGTCCCTATCAGACAAAGTTGCAGAAGATACCTCTGTTTCATTGCAGGTTCAACCCACTATCAATTCTCTGCACTGCCCTTTGGCTTATCTACTGTGCCCAGAGTACTCACAAAATGCCTGGCACCAGTAATTGCATACTGCAGACAAAGAGGAATTCAAATATATCCATACCTGGACGACTGCCTCATCCAAGCAGAAAGAAAAGACATTCTCATACAACATCTGGTTTTTTTGAAGCATCTACTAAATTGTCTGGGGTACACAGTAAACGAAAAGAAGTCAAAACTAGTACCCTCACAAAAAATGACATTCCTGGGTGCCAGCTTGGACACAATGGCCCAGAAGGCTTATCTTACACCAGACAAGCAATTGCAACTGACTCAATATTTCAAGACAATGGCAACAAAGACCGAATTAACTGCAAGAAAAATTCTGCAGGCTTTGGGCTTCATGGCATCTTGCATTCTGATAATACCATTTGCAAAACTGCATATGAGGAAATTACAATGGTACCTAAAAAGCGTATGGTCTCAACAATGCCACAGCTTGGACACAGTGATATCTCTCATTCCTTGCCTTCAACAGGAATTTCTATGGTGGGCACAGGCATGTCACCTCAACAAGGGTCAGCCTTTCACCTTGCCCCCACCCAGGTAGACTATCACAACAGATGCTTCAGACTATGCCTGGGGGGCTCACATGGCAGGGCAATGCATTCAAGGCCTATGGACTGCAGAACAAAGAAAACTGCACATAAACCAAAAAGAGATGCTAGCTGTACAGAAAGCTCTGACAGCCTTCAAGGATCTACTACAGCCTGGACAACTGGCAATAAAGACGGACAACACCACAGTAATGTGGTACATAAACAAACAAGGGGGCACACATTCTTACCCTCTTTGCAGGCAAGCAATGATCTTATGGAACACAGCTCTGACCTACCAAGTCCAGTTACAAGCTCACTTCCTGCCAGGACAGAAAAACACATTGGCAGACGACCTAAGCAGAAACATCAAGGATCCCCATGAGTGGAAGCTAGACCCACAAATATTTGCAATGATAACTCAAAGATGGGGCCTACCAAATATAGACCTGTTTGCCAGTCCTCAAAACTACCAGCTGACAAAATTTTGTACAAGAACATTCCACCATCAAGCTTGGAAAGTGGATGCTCTCTCCTTCAGTTGGAAAAACCTGACAACATATGCCTTTCCTCCATTACCTCTTCTCACAAAGGTACTTTTGAAGGTCAAAAAGGAGAAACCTCGAATGATTCTCATAGCCCCAGACTGGCCACGCCAGCACTGGTACCCGCTATTTAAGAATATGGCTCACAGCCCACCATGGATATTGCCTCAAATACCTCATTTGCTCACACAGCAAGACAAGCAGATTCTACACAGCCAGATCAAAACCTTAAGCCTGGCTGCATGGCAAATCAATTAAGCAGCCAACCAGCCCCTTTATCACAAGCAGTACTGGATGTTATTCTAGAAGCCAGGAGGCCAAGCACCAGGAAGGCTTACTCGGACAAATGGAAAAGGTTTTCTGCTTGGAACCAAGCTAAAGGCCAAGACACAACTCAGCCTCATATGCCTCACATTCTGCAGTATTTAGCTGAGATGTTGCATAAAGGACTTTCCTTCTCCTCAATTAAAATCCATGCTTCAGCTATTTCAGCTCACTACGACACGAATCAACCTTTATTTTCAAACCCACTCCTAAGGCAGTTCCTCAGAGGGGCAAAAAACATTAGACCACCTAGAAGAGCTCCTACACCAACATGGGACCTCAACTTTGTTCTGGAAAAACTAACATTACCTCCCTTTGAACCAGCTTTTTCTGCAGACCTTCAGTTCCTGTCTTGGAAGACTGCCCTGCTCCTGGCAATAACTTCTGTAAGGAGAGTTTCAGAATTACAGGCACTTATAGCAGTGGAACCTTTCCTCATTTTTCATCAAGACAGAGTTTCTCTACGAACTAATCCTTCCTTCATGCCTAAGGTGGTTTCCAGTGTAGCTTTAAATCAAACCATCCATCTACCCACTTTCTTCCCCTATCCACAGAACAAAGGTGAGAGACTCCTACATTCCTTGGACATTCACAGGCAGCTTCGATATTACTTGGATAAAACTAAGGCTTTCAGAAAAACTGACTAGCTCTTTGTTTCCTATGCTACAGCTTCTCAAGGGAGGGCCATTTTCAAGCAAACCATTTCTAAATGGATAGGCCATTGCATACGATTCTGCTATACCCATCATGGGAAACCAGTTCCTCCTACCATTAGATCCCACTCTACCAGGGCAACAACTACCTCTAGAGCTTTTCTCAGGGGGGTTCCTACCAAGGAAATTTTAGAAGCTGCAACTTGAGTTCTGTACACACCTTCACCAAACACTATCACTTACCTCTTTATTCTAAGTCCAGGGCAGGCTTCGCCACTGCAGTTCTGCAGGGCCTCATTGCCTCCTCTAACCCTCTATAATGCCTCCACCCTACCTTAGCTTTGGGACTCAACCCAAGTGTGATGACTGCAGCAGGGTAACACGATGAACATAGTACAGTTTTGTACCTACCATAAATGTAGATGTTCGAGTGTTCACCCTGCTGCAGTCCAGGTTACCCTCCCTACAACCCCTCTGATCTACTAGCTAAATCTTTGCTATGCCTTACTGATGTATTTGCTTATAGCTGAAGGGTTTTTGTGTCTGCACAGTGTTCTCACTTTTTGGTACTAATTTGGATCACCTTTTTGGGGGCACCTGACATCTGGGGCAAGAAAAAACGAAGAAAATGGCGTTGGTTGCAATATATGTACCCCTGGCGCTCTGACGTCAGGGATGAGGCGACAGCAACCGACGTCGGACCAAGACTTTGGAAATCCGGCCGACTGCAGGACCGCCTGACGACAGGATAACCCAAGTGTGATGACTGCAGCAGGGTGAACACTCGAACATCTACATTTATGGTAGGTACAAAACTGTACTTTCTTTTTAGTGCCAAAAAAGACGAGAGACCCCAGACCCATTTTGGACCTGCCAACCTTAAACTTGGCTGTCGCCAAACAGAAATTCTGGATGGTCACCCTGCAATCCATTCTGCCTTATCTTTGAGAATGCGACTGGATGTGCTCGGTAGACCTCCAGGACGCGTACTACCATATCAAGATTCACAGGAGCTCCAGGAGATTCCTTCACTTCCGGCTGGGAGCCAGTCATTTCCACTTCCGAGTCCTACCCTTTGGTCTCACCACAGCCACCAGGATGTTTATCAAGGTAATGGCAGTTGTAGCGGCTCACCTGAGGCTTCAGGGGATTCAGGTATTCCTTTACCTAGACGGCTGCTTCCACCAAGCGTCTTCTTTGCCAAGCCAGAGACTTCTTCCTGCATCTTGCAGCCCTGTTAGGGATTACAGTCAATGTTCCCAAGTCACTCTTGAATCTGGTACAGATCTTGGACTTTATCGGGACATGGCTGGACACTCTTCAGTTGAAAGTCTTCCTAACTCCAGACAGGGTCCAGAGTCTAAGGGCTCATTTATCACTGATTCTTGGCCCCAGATTACTGAAGGCGGCCGACGTTCTCAGAGCCTTGGGCTCTATGGCTGCAGCAATTTCTGTCTTCCCCTGTGCACGTCTTCACATGCATGTTCTACAGTGGACTCTAGCCGTACAGTGGTCTTGGCTGGATCTCCCCATGGAATACCCAGTTCACATCAGCAAAGCCTGCAGGGTGTCACTTCTCTGGTGGATCCAGTCTCTGGAGATTGTAGTGGGACACCCCTTTGTTCCATCCACAGCCCAAGCCACAGTGACCACGGATGCCTCCCAGCTTGGGTGGGGAGGGCATTATCTCGGGAGGATGGTCCAAGGCACGTGGTCCCAGATTGAGACCAGATTGCACATCAGTGCTCTGGAGATGAGAGCAGTGCTTTTAGCATTGCAGGCCTTCCATACTGTTCTTCCTCTGGGGACTATTGCAATTCAGTCAGACAACATGTCGGTTGTCTGGTACATCAACAAACAGGGATGAACCAGATCTTGCCCTGTGTGTTGTGAGGCCATGAGAGTTTGGGAGTGGGCGATCTCCACCAGTTGGTTTCTGATTCCAACACACATCCTGGGATGCTCCAACATTTTAGTTGACAAATTGAGTCGGGCTATTCTAATGCCATACGAGTGGTCTCTGAAGCAGTCGATAGTGGAGGCGATCTTCTTTGCGTGGGGACAGCCTTGCTGCAATCTCTTCGCATCTCCTTCCAATGCGAAGTGCAACGAGTTATTCACACTGATTCCCTCACCAGGGAACCCCCCAGAGATGCTCTAGTCCATGCTTGGCCTCCTTGGCTACTGTACACTTATCCCCCATTACCACTCATTCCAAAGTTTCTTCAGAAGGCTTGCCGACTGGGGTGCAAGGTGATCGTCTTTGCCCCGTTTTGACCTAGTCAGGTTTTGTTTCCCCTTCCTGTTGTCTCATGTTCTAGCTCCTCCTTGGATTCTAGATCCATGCCCAGATCTCATTTCTCATCCTTTGGGCACCTGTCCGCCCAACCTGGACAGCCTCAAGCTGACAGCTTGGTTGCTCCAGTTCCCTTAATTGCCAGGACTCCCGGTCTTTCGTCTTCAGTGAAAACTATTCTAGTGGCGGCTCATAAGTCTTCCACTAGGAATATTTACTGCAGTAAATGGAAATGATTTTCTATTTGGGCATCTCAGAGAAAACTGGATCGCTTTATGGCCCCTGTATCTGTGGTACTAGATTTCTTAGCCGCATTTTTCAGCAAGGGGCCAGTTCTTCCACTGTGAAAGTGCAATTGGCAGCTATTTCAAATTTCCATGTCAGCGAGAACAGGAATGCCCTGGCCTCTTCTAGATTGTGTAAGGCTTTTCTTAAAGGCACTTTTCTTTTGCGCCCTCCAGTTAAGAACCCTGTTCCTCTTTGGGATCTTACCTTGGTTCTTCAGGCCTTAGTTGCTCCTCCCTTTGAACCTGCAGCATCAGCAGATTTAAAGTTCTTATCCTGGAAGACAGCCTTCCTAGTGGCTGTTACTTTGGCTAGGAGGGTTTCTGAGCTTCAGACCTTGTCCCCCTTACTTGATCTTCCATAAGGACAGGGTTTCTATCAGCACAAGCCCTTCTTTCTTACCAAAAGTGGCTTCTGAATCAAACATTAATCAGACAATTAACCTGCCTGTTTTCTTCCCAAATTTTCAGAACAAGGGTGAATATAAACTGCATTTGCTAGATGTTCATAGACAACTTCATTTTTATTTACACAGAACAAAGCCCTTCCGTAAGTCTGACCAGTTATTTGTGTCCTTTTCTAAGCCCTTTTTGGGTAAGGCCATCTCCAAAGTTTCCTTAGCAAGATGGATTACACTATGTATTTTGCAAATTTATAAAGACAAAGGCTTGTCTCCACCTGGTCCTGTTAAAGCTCATTCTAGCAGATCTATGGCGAGGTCTGCTGCTTTCTGGTCTAGGGTGTCACTGGATGACATTTGTGCGACAGCAACTTGGGCTAAGTCACATACCTTCATTTCTCGTTATAAGTTGGATTTAATCTCCAGAGGGAGAGCATCCTTCGGCTCTGCGGTGCTCAGGAATATCCTTCCATGAGAGCTTCCCAGGGCTTTGAGTAGCTGGGGACTCTGTCCCACAGGTTGAAGATAAAATTAACTACTTCAGATAAAGAAGTTATGCACTCACCATAATGTTCCATCTGAATAATTATACTTCATTTTTCTGCAACCTTCCCACCCTCCTTCCCCCGAACCTGCTCATGTGATGATCATGTATGGTTTCTTCTAGTCTGAGTTGCTGATTAGTTTGGGTTGCAGCAAACTCGATCTGAGGGAAGGCAGGAGATGGTGTTGTGTTATGGGTAAGGGGGAGGAGCTTGGAGCTCGGAGCAGATGCTTGTACAGTTGCCGGCTCAGATCCAGTATGGATCTGAATACCCACAGGTTGCAGACAAATGAAGTATAACTACTCAGATGTAACGTTATGGTGAGTACATAACTTCTTTTTTTTTGACAGAATTTTTACTTCGGTTTTGTGTGTTGTTTTGTGTATTGAGAACTGTGCTTTTGGGGGACTGTCAGTAGTTTATGTACAGTGGATATAAAAAGTTTACACACCCCTGTTAAAATACGAGCAGCTCTCAGGGCCGAGGATGGAGAGTTGGACCCGAGGGGATGGATGTGTCTTTGGCTCTGACCTTGTCAGATCCAAGTCATTCCTTTGGAGCTCTAGCTACCCTAGCCTTGGCTCAGATCCTCACAATGGACCCGAGGAGAGCTTCCTCCTTGTTGGGCTCTAAGGAGGTGCACTGTCCATCGGCGTTCGACATGGTGGGGAAGGTTCTCTCCTAATGATCGAGACCCCAGCCTATTTCCTTGGATTCCACCCAGACTGCCTCGGATTCGGTTACGACTTCTTTCATCTTGTCTCAGGGACAGCCCGTGCCAGAGGAACCCCCCCCCCCCCCCCCGTGGCTCACGAGCCCTCTTCAGAGTCCCACTGAGGAGGGTCATAGTAAGCACATGTGCTTGGACTCCCCTGAGTCCCTTACCGAAGACACTGATTTAGATGAAGGAGAAGGTTCCCCCAGGTCACCTTCCGAGGATGTCTCCTTTGGAGATATCATGGAGATCCTCCACTAGAGGGGAGGTTGGTCAGCCCCAAAACCTTCTACAGATGAATCAGTGTTCCTGGAAGCTTTTGGCATGAGCCCATCTACTTCCTGGGTGTCCCTGCTGGTGGATCCTTTAGTGGATCTTATCACCAAGCAGGCATGGAAGGAGCCAGACACCCTAGAGCCGATACCTAAGCGCCCGGACAAAATTCTCTCTCCACCCTCTGACAGACAGGCATAGGATCCACTCTGGACACTATGGTGGTTGCAGCAGCCACCAAGAGGGAACTGGCTCAAGAGAGTTCCTCGGTCCACCCTCTGGATAAGGAATCCAGGATGGTGGATCGATTCTGGGAAGCGAGTATATTCTTCAGCGACGATTTCCATCCGAGCGCTGAACTACTTGGCACGTTATACGACTGCAGCGAGACCTAGTCACGGAGTTAGCTGAGTCGCCCTCAGAGTCTTTGTCGCAGGAGGACAAGCGTCTGTTCTCCATGAAGATGTCTACTCTGAAATCAGTGTCAAACACGTCCATGTGCCTCCTTTCTCATGCTATGGAAGGAGCAGCTAGGGCAGCTGGGACTGGCGTTGCTATGAGGCGACATGCTTTGCTCAGACTGTGTCAGTTTGCGGACCCCTTCAAGGCATCTTTTACGAATGCTCCCTTCGATGGTTCTTCTCTCTTTGGGAAGACCGTACGTGACACCCTTGTCCAGAGTGAGAAAGATGGGAAGACTTTGTCTGCCGTCGGAATCTGCTTCTCTAGCCCTCAAAGGTCCTTTTCCAGGAATCAGAGAGGGCAAAAGAAGATGTGGTTCTGGAAATCGCAGTTTTCCCGGGACTCTCAGGACAACTCATTCCCTAGTGGCAGAGGGGGACATGACGGACGCGAGACCAGAGGCAGAGGGGGTCCGAGAAACTTTGGGTGTAGGGAGCCCTTCTCGGACAGGCCCTCACAGCAGCCCTGAGGGGTTGCCCAACTGTCCTACTCTGGAGGCAGTTGGGGGAAGATTATCATTGCACTCAATGCCATGGGAGTCCATAACTGCAGATCGTTGGGTGCATCAAATAATATCCAGAGGTTACACCATCCTGTTTGTTGCCCCTCCAGTCCAACCAAAATGCCTCCCAGATGTTCCACCTGCCCAAAGGGAGATGTCAGTGCTAGAAGTTTCCAAGCTGCTTCAAAAACAAGCCATCAAACTGGTCCCCCCCCCACCGATCAGTCCAGGTCAGGCGTTTACTCCAGGTTCTTTTTAGTGCCAAAAAAGACGGGAGACCTCAGACCCATTTTGGATCTGCCAACCTTAAACTTGGCTGTTGCCAAACAGAAATTCTGGATGGTCACCCTGCAATCCATTCTGCCTTATCTTTGAGAATGCGACTAGATGTGCTCGGTAGACCTCCAGGACGCGTGCTACCATATCAAGATTCACAGGAGCTCCAGGAGATTCCTTCGCTTCCGGCTGGGAGCCAGTCATTTCCAGTTCCGAGTCCTACCCTTTGGTCTCACCACAGCCTCCAGTCCCGAGTCCTACCTTTCGGTCTCACCACAGCCCCCAGGATGTTTATCAAGGTAATGGCAGTCATAGCGGCTCACCTGAGGCTTCAGGGGATTCAGGTATTCCCTTACCTAGACGACTGGCTCCTCACTGCTTTCACCAAGCGTCTTCTTTGCCAAGCCAGAGATTTCTTCCTGCATCTTGCAGCCCTGTTAGGGATTACAGTCAGTGTTCCCAAGTCACTCTCGAATCTGGTACAGATCTTGGACTTTATCGGGACATGGCTGGACACTCTTCAGTTGAAAGTCTTCCTAACTCCAGACAGGGTCCAGAGTCTAAGGGCTCATTTATCACTGATTCTTGGCCCCAGATTACTGAAGGCGGCCGACGTTCTCAGAGCCTTGGGCTCTATGGCTGCAGCAATTTCTATCTTCCCCTGTGCACGTCTTCACATGCATGTTCTACAGTGGACTCTAGCTGTACAGTGGTCTTGGCTGGATCTCCCCATGGAATACCCAGTTCACATCAGCAAAGCCTGCAGGGTGTCACTTCTCTGGTGGATCCAGTCTGCTGAGATTGTAGCGGGACACCCCTTTGTTCCATCCACAGCCCAAGCCACAGTGACCACAGATGCCTCCCAGCTCGGGTGGGGAGGGCATTATCTCGGGAGGACAGTCCAAGGCACGTGGTCCCAGATTGAGACCAGATTGCACATCAATTTTCTGGAGATGAGAGCAGTGCTTTTAGCATTGCAGGCCTTCCATACTGTTCTTCCTCTGGGGACTATTGCAATTCAGTCAGACAACATGTCGGTTGTCTGGTACATCAACAAACAGGGATGAACCAGATTTTGCCCTGTGTGTTGTGAGGCCATGAGAGTTTGGGAGTGGGTGATCTCCACTAGTCGGTTTCTGATTCCAACACACATCCCGGGATGCTCCAACATTTTAGTGGACAAATTGAGTCAGGCTATTCTAATGCCATACGAGTGGTCTCTGAAGCAGTCGATAGTGGAGGCGATCTTCCTTGCGTGTGGACAGCCTTGCTGCAATCTGTTCGCATCTCCTTCCAATGCGAAGTGCAACGAGTTCTTCACACTGATTCCCTCACCAGGGGACCCCCCAGAGATGCTCTAGTCCATGCTTGGCCTCCCGGGCTCCTGTACACTTATCCCCCATTACCACTCATTCCGAAGTTTCTTCAGAAGGCTTGCCGACTGGGGTGCAAGGTGATCGTCATTGCCCCATTTTGACCTCATCAGGTTTGGTTTCCCCTTCCTGTTGTCTCATGTTCTAGCTCCTCCTTGGATTCTAGATCCATGCCCAGATCTCATTTCTCATCCTTTGGGCACCTGTCTGCCCAACCTGGACAGCCTCAAGCTGACAGCTTGGTTGCTCCAGTTCCCTTAATTGCCAGGACTCCCGGTCTTTCGTCTTCAGTGAAAACTATTCTAGTGGCGGCTCATAAGTCTTCCACTAGGAAGATTTACTGCAGTAAATGGAAATGATTTTCTATTTGGGCATCTCAGAGAAAGCTGGATCACTTTATGGCCCCTGTATCTGTGGTACTAGATTTCTTAGCCGCATTTTTCAGCAAGGGGCCAGTTCTTCCACTGTGAAAGTGCAACTGGCAGCTATTTCAAATTTCCATGTCAGCAAGAACAGGAATGCCCTGGCCTCTTTTAGATTGTGTAAGGCTTTTCTTTAAGGCACTTTTCTTTTGTGCCCTCCAGTTAAGAACCCTGTTCCTCCTTGGGATCTTACCTTGGTTCTTCAGGCCTTAGTTGCTCCTCCCTTTGAACCTGCAGCATCAGCAGATTTAAAGTTCTTATCCTGGAAGACAGCCTTCCTAGTGGCTGTTACTTCGGCTAGGAGGGTTTCTGAGCTTCAGACCTTGTCCCCCATTACTTGATCTTCCATAAGGACAGGGTTTCTATCAGCACAAACCCTTCTTTCTTACCAAAAGTGGCTTCTGAATCAAACATTAATCAAACAATTAACCTGCCTGTTTTCTTCCCAAATTTTCAGAACAAGGGTGAATATAAACTGCATTTGCTAGATGTTCATAGACAACTTCATTTTTATTTACACAGAACAAAGCCCTTCCGTAAGTCTGACCAGTTATTTGTGTCCTTTTCTAAGCCCTTTTTGGGTAAGGCCATCTCCAAAGTTTCCTTAGCAAGATGGATTACACTATGTATTTTGCAAATTTATAAAGACAAAGGCTTGTCTCCACCTGGTCCTGTTAAAGCTCATTCTATCAGATCTATGGCGAAGTCTGCTGCTTTCTGGTCTAGGGTGTCACTGGATGACATTTGTGCGACAGCAACTTGGGCTAAGTCACATACCTTCATTTCTCATTATAAGTTGGATTTAATCTCCAGAGGGAGAGCATCATTCGGCTCTGCGATGCTCAAGAATATGCTTCCATGAGAGCTTCCCAGGGCTTTCAGTAGCTGGGGACTCTGTCCCACAGGTTGAAGATAAAATTAACTACTTCAGATAAAGAAGTTATGTACTCACCATAACGTTCCATCTGAGTAATTATACTTCATTTTTCTGCAACCTTCCCACCCTCCTTCCCCCGAACCTGCTCATGTGAAGATCATGTATGGTTTCTTCTAGTCTGAGTTGCTGATTAGTTTGGGTTGCAGCAAACTCGATCTGAGGGAAGGCAGGAGATGGTGGTGTGTTATGGGTTAAGGGGGAGGAGCTTGGAGCAGATGCTTGTACAGTTGCCGGCTCAGATTCAATATGGATCTGAATACCCACAGGTTGCAGAAAAATGAAGTATAACTACTCAGATGTAACATTATGGAGAGTACATAACTTCTTTTTTTTGACAGAATTTTTATTTCGGTTTTGTGTGTTGTTTTGTGTATTGAAGACTGTGCTTTTGGGGGACTGTCAGTAGTTTATGTACAGTGGATATAAAAAGTTTGCACACCCCTGTTAAAATACCAGGTTTTTGTGATATAAAAAAATGACACCACAATAAATCATTTCAAAACTTTTCCCACCTTTAATGTGACCTATAACCTGTACAATTCAATTGAAAAACAAACAAATCTGTTAGGGGAATAAATATAAAAAATAAAAAAGCGTACAATAAGCTGGTTGCATAAGTGTGCACACCCTTAAACTAATACTTTGTTGAAGCCCCTTTTGGTTTACTTACAGCATTCAGTCTTTTTGGGTACACACCTGCCATCAATTAAAGAGACTCTGATTAACCCCAAATAAAATTCAGCTGTCTTAGTAGGATTTTCCTGACATTTACTCATTTGCCTGTTACAGCAAAAGCCATGGTTCACAGAGAGCATACAAAGCATCAAAGGGTTCACATTGTTGAAAGGTATCAGTCAGGAGAAGGGTACAAAAAAAATTTCACAACATTGGATATACCATGGAACACAGTGAAGACAGTCATCAAAGTGTGGAGAAAACCTGGGACAACAGTGACGGTGCAAAGAACTGGATATCCCTCCAAAATTGATGAAAAGACAAGACGAAAACTAGTCAGGGAGGCTGCCAAGAGAACTACAGCAACACTGAAGAAGCTGGAAAAATTTCTGGCAAATACTGATTGTGTACTGCACATGACAACAATCTCCCATAGTCTCCATATGTCTGGGCTGTGGGGTAGGGTTGCAAGACAGAAGCCTTTTCTTACACAGAAAACATCCAGGCCCGGCTAAAATTTGCAAAACAATATATCAAGCATCCCAAAAGCATGTGGGGAAATGTGTTATAGTCTGATGAGACCAAGGTTGAACTTTCTGGCCACAATTCCAAAAGGTATGTTTGGCGTAAAAACAGCACTTCACATCACCAAAAGAACACCATCCCCACAGTGAAGCATGGTGGTGGCAGTATCATGCTTTGGGGTTGCTTTTCTTCAGCTGGAACTGGAGCTTTAGTTAAGGCAGAGGGAATTATGAACAGTTCCAAATGCCAGTCACTTTTGGTCCAAAACATTCAGGAGTCTGCTAGAAAACTAAAGATATAGAGGAATTTCACCTCCAAATCAATAAAAGAATGGCTTCACCAGACGAAAATTAAAGTTTTGGAATGGCCTAGCCAGAGCCCAGACCTAAATCCAATAGAAAATCTGTGGAGTGACCTGAAGAGGGCTGTGCACAAGAGATGCCCTTGCAGTCTGACAGATTTGGAGCACTTTTGCAAGGAAGAGTGGGCAAATATTGCCAAGTCAATATGTGCCATGCTGATAGATTCCTACCCAAGAAGACTGAATGCTATAATTAAATCAAAAGGTTGTTTCAACAAAGTATCAGTTTAAGGGTGTGCACACTTATGCAACCAGCTTATTGTATGTTTTTTATTTTTTATATTTTTCCCCTAAAAGATTTGTTTGTTTTTCAACTGAATTGTACAGGTTATAGGTCACATTAAAGATGGGAAAAGTTTTGAAATGATTTATTGTGGTCTCATTTTTTATATCACAAAAACCTGGCATTTTAATAGGGGTGTGCAAACTTTTTATGTCCACCATATGACATAACTACTTGTCCTCCACTTTCTCCTTTACTGACTTCTCTAGGCTCCATTCTCCACTGTTGAGGTTTCTTTATTGGTTTACCAGTGGAGCAACCTCCAGTCTGCATGAGTTTAACTTACCCTGTCTGCAAGAAGAAGAAGGTTATAAAGGAGTGTTTGGAGAAAAACTGGCTCCTACTACACCTCAGCCACTGGAGGATGATTGTGCTGTGGCTGCTTGTTGTTATTAAGACCATGCATCCCTTCCAAGTCCTGTAGGTGTAGCATATTCAGCCACTAATTACCAGGGACAGGCTCATCCTCTGCGGCTGTAGGGATGCCCTTGGTGGACAAGGAAGAACCACTGTTGTCAATATCAAGGGAAGGGGCAGGTGAAGATTCTTCACTTAGCTGGGCTAGAGATCCTGCTTCTGGGGCTGGTGTGCTTGTTAAAAGCCTGTCCTTTTCCATGGAGTTGCCCAGGAAAGGGGAACATAGTGAGAAAACCTTACAATCTCCTGATGTTCTTCACTGTTGCAGTCATCACACTTGGGTTATCTGCCTGAAGGTAGCCCTCAGTTGGCCCGAATACCAGAGACTTAGTATTTCTGTGTCGGATGCTGTCACTCCAGGACTGACATCAGGTTGTCATGGGTATAAAAACAGGCAGCCAACGTCATTACATCAGTCTTTCTTGCTGAGGAGCCCGAAGCAGAAGCACTTGCAAGTGCTGTTCGGCCGCTACCTGAATTTTCATTTCCGAATTTAATAATCCTGAAGTCTTCTAAAGCTAAGTACCCCGTTGAGGATCCTTTTTTCTTGCTCTAACCGATGTCAGAAAAAGTTAAATTGTCTTGCCTTTGGAAAGCAAATACCTCATACAGATTTTCATTCTTACTGCGTCACCTGTTTAGGCCCAGACCAATACGTCCCTTGCTGTTGGTTTTGTGCCTTATTTAATGCCCGAACCACTTGTCATCAGGCTCTCTTTGTCGCTAAATTCTTTCGCTGTCGATCTCCGTATTCTGAAATGGCTTTGGTAAGCCATCCGACTACCGATATTCTGAAAAAACGTAAAGATAGAGACAGACTGCATAGGTCCAAAACTGCCAATGATGCTTCAGTTAAGCTAGTCGCCAGTCTGCCGGTACTCACTGAGGCGCTTTCGCAGCCCCTGATAACCACTTCAGTGGATTTGCAGGCCTCTACTGAGACCCATTCAGAGTCTGGTATGCCGCGACACTCATCGACTATGGAACCTGCGGATGTCTCTACCTTGGATGGGTCTGGTGCCGCTGAGCAGGCATCGGCTTTTGAGGCAGTTATTCTCTCAACCGATGTTCGACTCAAACCAACAACTTTTTTAACCAAAACTGCCGAGTTTCTTAGGCCCAGAGTATGCACTACGCCTAGAAAACCGATGACCAAAGCGCATGCACCTGCTCCTATGCCACAAAAACAAATGCTTAGAATGGCTGAAGACCTTATTATGCTAATTAGGGGAAGTCAGCCTTCCCCTTCTAAGAGACAGAGTCCAGTCCCCTTCAGCTTCTACAGATCAGGAATCCGATGACTCTGAAATTTCTGATTATGAAGACATGCCCTTATCTGCTTATGAGGATTCAGATGCAGAGGAATCCATTCCCTCTGCCTCCTCTCCAGAGGATTTTTCTTTTGGTGAAACCTTGCATACCTTATGAGAGCATTTCCACTGGGAATGCCAAGACTATCCTCAGTCCAAAAAGAGACTCAAGACTGTGCTCGGTCCAAAAAGAGACTCAGAGAATTTCTAGAGCTGCCTCAACACAGGCCCTTAGCAATACCCCCTGTCCTGGATGTTGTGGATGTTTTTATGGAATCCAGTCTTACTCCTGACACTTTACCTCCTGCTCCTAGAAAACTAGACAGGTACTACAGAGTACCTGACATTCACAGATTTCTTTTCAAGAATCCTACTGCTGACCCAGAGATCATTTCCCAGGGGTCTAAAGGTATCAAGGTTACTACAGCCAAGAATCCCACCCTTTCGGACAGGGATTCCAGAGTTTTGGACAGATGGGGTAAGAAGGTATATGCTTCTGCAACTCTTGCTTTTAGGGCATTGAATTGTCAGTTTCACATGCTGAAGTACCAGCAACATATTATGGAACATATTAAACAAAAAGTGGCAACCTTTTCGGACTGTGCAGAAAATAAAGAATTGCAGGAGCCTATGCACTCTGCAAGCCAAGTCAGCAAGCATACTTTGCAGTGTGGCTTTGATGCCCTAGAAGCATCTTGCTGGACAGCAGTCACTGGCTCTGTATTGAGAAGACATGCTTGGCTGAATGAGCAGAACTTGCCAGACCATGTCAAATCAAAGTTACTAGACACTCCTTTGAATAAGGACTGTTTGTTTGGCACCAGAGCAGATGATGTTCTTAAAAAGATGGAAGAAAAAGCCAAGTCTATGCAGACTGTTAAAGAATTCTTAAAGTCCAACCCCCTAGATTCAATAGGCATTGCCCTTCCAAACACTGGTCCTTTCCAGCCACCTCTAGGCCTTCTCAAACCAGACCCAGGGGAAACGGACCACCCAGACTTCAGTCTCAGGGTATGCAGAGATCTAAGCAATGGAGTGCTCCCACCCCTAAAGCAGGGAGTGGTAAGCCACCTCCTTACGGAAAAAGCTCACAATGACTTCTTTACTCCTCTCCCCAGCCCTGCCCAATTGCTGGTGCCTTTAGGAGGAAAACTTACCCTTCATGCAAAAAACTCGATGTCCATCACTCAGGACTGGTGGGTCCTCAACATTGTATCCCAGGGGTACAAATTTTATTTCCAGTCACTGCCTACCCTAAGCAGGTTTCCAGACCTTCCTCCAAACCAATGGGTAGAGGCTCAAAACCAAGTACTTTCCCTGCTCAATATCAGAGCTATTCAGCTGGTTCCAGTAGAACAGTAGGGTCAAGGATTCTACTCTAGACTCTTCTTGGTACCCAGGAAAGAAGGCTCTTGGCACCCAATCCTGAATCTTTTCATTCTCAGCACCTTCCTGGTGGTACCAAAATTCAAAATGTTTACCCTGCAACAGCTTCTTCCTATGCTTGCCAAGGATGTTTGGTTAGTCACCCTAGACTTAAAAGAAGCCTATCTGTATATCCCCATAAGGGAATAATGCAGGAAGTATCTACATTTCAGGGCAGGGTCTATGCATTATCAGTTCTCTGCACTTCCCTTTGGCTTATCTACTGCACCCAGAGTATTCACAAAATGCCTGGCTCCAGCCATTGCATACTGCAGGCAGAGAAATATCCAAATTTTCCCACACTTGGACAACTGCCTGATTCAGGCGGACAGTCAGGAATTGCTGCTGTAGCATCTGACATTTGTGAAAAACCTTCTCACTTCTTTGGGGTACACCATCAACGAAAAGAAATCAAAACTGGTACCCAATCAAAAGATTGTATTCCTGGGAGCAAGATTGGACACAACTTCCGATGGTGTTCCTCACCTCAGAAAAACAAGTCTATCTGACAGACTACTTCAAACAAATGGCCACCATAACCCAGCTATCTGCAAGAAAAATACTCCAAGCCCTAGGGTTCATGGCCTCATGTATACTGCTGATTCCATATGCAAGGCTGCATATAAGGAAACTCCAGTGGTACTTGAAAAGTCTTTGGTGCCAACATTCTCAGGACCTGGAAACAGTCATTCCTATCATACCCTAAGGACAGAGTTCTGCTGGTGGGCAGAAGCATGCAACCACAACAAGGGACTGCCATTTACTCACCCCAAGCCACCCAGACCCTAACCACAGACACATCAGACTATGCCTGGGGGGCACACATGGATGGAATATGTATTCAAGGCCACTGGAGCCCAAGTCAAATTCATCTACACATCAACCAAAAAGAGATGCTAGCTGTATGGAATGCCCTGACAGCTTCCGGATCACTAATCTTTCCAGGACAACTGCAAATAAAAACAGACAACACCACAGTTATGTGGTACATCAACAAGCAGGGGGAACCCATTCCTACCCACTCTGCGGGCTAGCCATGGCCATGTGGAACACGGCCTTGGACATTCAAGTCCATCTGCAAGCTCAATTCTTGCCAGGCAAACATAACCTACTGGCAGACGACTTAAGCAGAAATCTCCTAGACCCACACAAGTGGCAATTGGAGCACAGCACCTTCAAACCTCTGATACAGAAATGGGAGATCCCAGAGGTGGATCTCCTTGCCTCCCCCTACAACCACCAGCTCAGCAAATTCTGCAGCAGGAATCCTTGCAGCAGGGCCTGGAAAGTGGATTCCCTATCTTTTCAGTGGGTAAATCTCTCAACCTGTGCCTACCCCTCCTTTCAAGAGTATTACTCAAGATAAAACAGGACAGACCAAAGAAAATTCTGATTGCCCCGGACTGGCCACACCAGCACTGGTACCCACTTCTGCACAGCCTGACATCGGTGCCACCCTGGCACCTACACCAGAATCCAACCCTCCTCTCTCAGCAGGAGGGACAGATTCTGCATCCACAGCTGCAAACCCTAAATCTTGCAGCCTGGCTTATTCCTTGACTTCTCCCCCAGTGACCTTAAGCAAACAGGTGTTGGACATCAGTCTTGAAGCCAGAAAACCCAGTACAAGAAAATCCTATGCTGATAAGTGGAAAAGGTTCTACTCATGGATTCAATCTAAAGGAGAGGTCACAACACTGACCTCTCTGCCTCTTATCCTGGATTACTTAGCAGATCTACTCCAAAAAGGCCTGTCCTTCCCCTCCATTAAGATACATGCCTCAGCCATTTCTGCTCATTACAACACTGAGCCACCTCTCTTCTCGCACCCTCTTATCAAACAGTTCCTGATAGGGGCAAACGACTTAAGGCCACCATGGAGAGCACCCACTCCTGCTTGGGACCTTAACTTTATACTGGAAAAGCTCACGCTTCCCCTCTTTGAACCTGCTGCATCAGCAGAGTTAAAATTCCTCTCTTGGAAAACAGCCTTGCTTCTAGCCATCACTTCAGTTAGAAGAGTATCTGATCTACAAGCACTGATGGCTGTGGAACCCTTTATTATTTTCCATGCTGACAGGGTTTCCCTCAGGACTAACCCTTCCTTTATGCCTAAAGTGGTGTCCAGTGTGGCACTCAATCCATCCATTTGCCAACCTTCTTCCCTAATCCTCAAAAGAAAGGGGAAAGGATCCTGCACTCCTTGGACGTGCACAGACAGCTCAGATTGTACCTTGATAGGACTAAGCCCTTCAGAAAATCTGAACAGCTACTAGTCAGCTTTGCAACAGGGGCAGAGGGCAAGGCCATTTCAAAGCAAACTATTTCCAAATGGATAGCACTCTGCATCTATTTCTGCTACAAGCACCATGGAAAACCAACCCCTCAGGGGGTCAGAACACATTCCACTAGGGCAACATCTACCTCTACAGCATTTCTCAGGGGAGACCCTACCAGGGACATCCTGGAGGCTGCTACTTGGAGTTCTGTACACACCTTCACCAAGCATTACCACCTGCCTATCTTTTCCAAATCCAGGTCAGGATTTGCTACAGCAGTCTTGCAAGGCATACTAGCCAGCCCTAACTCTTCTTGATTGCCTCCACCCTTCTTCAGCTTTGGGAATCCACCCAAATGTGATGACTGCAACAGTGAAACACGAAGAACATTGTACAGTTGTGCACACTTACCATAAATGTAGATGTTCGAGTGTATTCACTGTTGCAGTCCTGGTTTCCCTCCCTCCAGCCCCCTGGTTTTCTCTCTCTCTCTCTCCTATCTATGGCTATTACTAACCCCTTCTGGGGGTATTGGTATTTACTTTTTACTGGTGGTGTTTTCCCCACCATAACCTAGCTCCCTGTTTGGGGGGCTCCTGACCTTTGGGGCAAGAAAAACTGATGTAATGGCATTGGCTGCCTGTTTTTATACCCATGACGACCTGATGTCAGTCCTGGAGCGACAGCATCCGATGCAGATATACCAAGTCTGTGGTATTCGGGCCGACTGAGGGCTACCTGCAGGCAGATAACCCAAGTGTGATGACTGCAACAGTGAATACACTTGAACATCTACATTTATGGTAAGTGTACACAACTGTACTTTACTATTTCTGTGGATAAGGAATATTTACTGAGATTTGCTAAAGATCTTATTGGTGCTTCTTCCTTGTCTTGTGTGTCTTTGGGTAAGTAAAGAAAAAGAGTTCTCTCTCCTTCTGATGTAGATTTTCATTCCAAAGAGTAGGCATTTTTGGGAGGAGGGCTGTTCCTCAGGAATTTCTTCACATTCTGTACATTCTGCTTCTGAGAAAAGTATGGTTTCTAACTTTCCTTTTGAAGATTTGCCCTGTTCAGAAATTTTACCTAAAATGAAAGTGATTTTTCAGTTGGAACAGAATCTAATTCCTATTGCTAGAGTTCTGAAGTAAATGCTACAATAGCTGCCCTTGTGGGTAATTTCTCCAGGGATGAGATTCAAGCCCTGTGTCTTGTGTCTGTGAGGTAAACACCTCATTATCTCACCCTCTGACCTCTCGTAATAGTACCAGTTTGTTAACCAGGATAGCCCACAATCCCTTTTCAGGACTGACCTGGGCAAAGTATCTAGTTAAATGACTTGTTCAAATTCATACACTAGGCAAGTGAGAACTGAAGGAATCAAATGCTGTACCAAAGGAATTACATTTCATAATTGGCAGGATTTATACCAGCGCAGGGAGACTTCACTGGAGTTCTAATCCATTGCCTTAACCACTTTAACCAATGAGGCACAGTAGCTACAGCTACAAGTAGTTAAGAGTGAACCACTTTTGTCAGTCTCAAGGGAAAGAGGCAGGTGAAGGTTCTTCACTTAGCTGGGATAGAGAACCTCCTTCTGAAACTAACACTGGTTGATTTGATGCTGTTCCTCTGCTGGGCAGACAAATTCCCTTTTGGGAATAAACTTCCATTTTCTAAATATTATTTGTGTTTGATCACTTTCTCTTCAGGAAAGTTATTTTAAAGCTAGGAGTTTTGTGTTTTAATAGACTATCATGAGACTATATCATACTTTTGTCCTGTCACTTTAAAAATTGCATTAAGTAACTTAAAACACATTTTCTCTGGAGAAATTGTGTTTATTTTACTTTTTTAGTGCTGCCAAAGTGTTTAAAAGTGCTTTTTACTGTATTTTTCTGTAAAAAAGTGACTTAAATACTTGTAGTTTTCACTGGCATTTGCTGCTCGTCTTCCATGGGAAGTAGGCACCATTTTTGGCTTGAACATGGAACAAACTACCCAGTTCTATGGTTGGTCCTTCTGCCAGCCACAAAAGAAAAAGTTAAACAAACAACCTTTGCCACCACAAAAGGCTTGCAGTTTGCTTCAGCCACAGGTGGGTAACTGTGCGGTGGCCATTTGTTGTACCTCAGACCAGTCATCTTTTACCCCGAATACCTCTGGTGTAGCACCTACAACCGCTATGGACAAGGCGTTAGTGATGTCCTCTAGCTTTTGGAGTCCCCTGAGTTGGCAAGGGAGATCCACTCTTTTGGTTCTGGGAGAAGGAACAGATAAGGTGTCCCTGTTGTATCAGAATGTTGTGCCCATCCTTGGGGAAACTGTTGCTGCCATTCATAACATGGTTGACCCCATTTTTCCTGTCAAAAAGAAACAGAAAACTAAGTATGTGTCTACACCTCCTCAAATTTCCTTAGACAGGAGTAGTTTAATGGTTGTGGCTAAAGGTTTAATTCAGGCTATTGATTCTTCTTGTAAAGTTATTTCTGGTAAAAAGAAAGGGATATCTCTTTTTCCTGAAGAGATTCAAGATTCTGAATTTGAGCAGAAAGATGAAGGGACAGATAGCATGGTTTTCTCTTCAGATTACTGATTCAGCCTCAGATGAGAAATCAGTTTCTGATTCTCCCTTTGGGGGTCTCTCTTTCTCTGAGATTATTGATAGAGTGTGCCAATGTTTTCAGTGGTTTCTCAGTCACTCAGTAAATACTATGAGTTGTTACAGAATTAATTTCCAGAATATACACCCATTCCTCTTTCCCTGTCTGCTTCAGAGGATGTGTGTTTATTACTGCCTGCAGTTTTGCTGATAGTCAGACATCTGCCCCTAAAAAGGCAGATAGGGTATATAAAGCGCTCCTCTGTCTATTAAGTTTTTATACACTATTCCCAAACCTGACCAAGCAGCTATAGCTTTAGTTGATCCCACTGTTGCTAAACATTTAGTTAATTCCTATCCTACTCATCTGAAGTAGTTACTTCATTTGCTCTGCAACCTGTGGGTATCGGATCCGATCTCGGATCCGAGCCGGCAGCTTTCCAAGCTACAAGATCCGAGCTCCTAGCTCCTCACCCTACCCATAATCCCCTGCTATGTGCTACATTACCTCAGATCGTTTTTTTTTGCTGCGACTGAAGCAGCTACGTTTGAAGAGCTCCTTGGCTTTTGGTGAGATTGACCCTTTTTTTTTTGTGAACAAAAAAAAAAAAAAAAAATCTTTTCTAGTTGTGAGAGTGTGTAGTTCCTGGGGTTAGTTAGCTTAGTGTAGTTTAGTTAGATACCTTTACTTTCCCCTTCTGACTAGTTTCTTGTAGTTCCCGCTTTTCACCCTCCCCCCACTTAGTGTTTGGGTGTGTTCTTGGTGTGAGTGGTGTTATGGCTGAAGGGCCTAAGGTGGTGTTCTCAAAATGTACTGAGTGTGGCCATAAGCTTTCTCCGGCGGATGGCCACACTCAGTGCGTTTTATGCTTGGGGGCGGCCCACTTGTCATCGGCCTGCACAATCTGTGCGGTCTTTAATCCCCGAGCTCTCAGGGACAGGAAGAACAAGCTGATCCTGGCGGGCTTGTTGCCTCAGGAATCGGCTTCTTCTTCCTCCCCCTCTCAGGCACAGGCTGTCTCGGCAGCCCTCACGCCTTCTGTGCCCCCTACTCAACCTGGGACTCAACCTCCCTCTTTGGTTGTGAGTGCGGGGGACTCAGGTACCTCCTCTATGGTGGAGAATAAAGACAAGGGACATAAGTCCCACAAAAGGCAGGCTGAGACTCAACCCTCAGCCCCGCCATCTAAACTGGCTAGGTCTCCCTCGAGGGTCTTCAGATCCTCCCCCTCTCGGCTCCGTTCGCCTCGTTTTTCGCCGGAGCTGGAGGAGGAGTATCACTCTCCCTCGAGATCGTCGAGGCGGCCCTCCCAGCCTGCCTTAATGACTTCTTCAAGATCAACTAGAAGCCTCACTGAAGCGGATATGGATCGGATGATGCGCCGATTCATCCAGACCCAGATGCAGATGGGGGTGCTCTTGCCTCCCCCCCCTGGGGGGGAGTGCGGCCCCCATGTTTGCTCAGATTACTCCTTCTCCGACCCGTTTTCGGGTCTTGGAGTCATCGGGTCCGGGCCCTGTCGGAACCGGGGATTCGTCGGCGCCGATAGCTCCGGTCGCTTCGACGCCGACTGTGCCTTCGAGTCTGTCGGATCCGAGCTCTCGGGGCCAAGGGCTGAGCATCAGATCCGGGGGAGCTAGTGTGTCTTCGGCTCCGTTGGGTTCAGAGCACACCTCTCTCTCGGCTCCGGGTGCATCGGCTCTGACCGCGATCCCTACCTTGGAGCCGAGGAGATTGCTCTCGGAGCCTGGCGAGAGTAGCTCTCCTTCGGCTTTTGAGGTTGTGGAGAGGGTACTGTCGAGGACCTCCAGGTCCCCGGTTTGGGCGTCGGATCCTCCCATACCCCCGCTGCATGTGGGTCTATCCTCCATCATCCGACCATCGGGACAGCTTGCTCAAACCCTCCAGTTGGCTCCCTTGGAGGAACAGGACCCCGTTGACGAGCCCTCTTTGGACAGTCCCACCAAGGAGGTCCCTCATAAACGTCGGTGCAAGAGAAGGTGCCTGGACTCCCCCGAGTCCGTTACAACCGACACGGATTTAGATGAAGGGGAAGGTTCCCCAAGGTCACCCCCCCCCCCCCCCCGAAGATGTCTCCTTCGGAGACATCATAGAAATGTTGCGTATTAGAGGGGGGTGGTCTGCCCAAAAACCTTCCGCGGATGAGTCCGTGTTCCTGGATGCGTTTGAGGCAGGCCCTTCTACCTCCTGGGTGTCCCCTCCGGCTGACCCCCTGGTAGACCTAATTACTACCAGGGTGTGGAAGGAGCTCGACACCGTGGAGCCTATCCCGAAGCGACCCAACAAGATCCTTAGCCCCCCAGTGGATAGACAGTCTTGGGCCAAGGGAAACCCCATAGATGCCATGTTGGTGGCGGCTGCCACCAAGAGAGAACTCGCGCAGGAGAGTTCTTCGGTTCACCCGCCAGATAAGGAATCTCTGGCGCTGGACCGCATTGGGAAGCGGATGTTTAGTTCAGCGACCTTTTCTATAAGGGCGCTGAACTATATGGCACATACCATTAGACTGCAATGAGACTTAATTAAGGAATACGCTGCAGCCCCCCCAGAGTCCATGTCGGTCGAGGACAAGAAAGTTTTCTCGACTCGTATGGCCACTCTGAAATCCATCTCTAACACGTCCATGCGTCTACTCTCCCATGCCACGGAGGGAGCCGCTAGGGCCAACGGAGCCGGGGTCGTCTTGCGACGTCACTCCGTGCTCCGTCTTTGCGATTTCGCGGATCCCTTCAAGGTGTCCTTTGTGAATGCACCCTTTGACGGATCTTCGCTCTTCGGCAAGACCGTTCGCGAGACGCTGGTCCAAAGCGAGAAGGATGGGAAGACGCTGTCTGCCGTCTGGGTCCGCTTCTCTAATCCCCAACGATCCTTTTCTAGGAATCAGAGGGGACAAAAGAAGCTGTGGTTCCGTAAGTCCCAGCAATCCCATCCAGCTTCGGACCCCTCGTCCTCGAGGCAGAGGAGAACAAGGTGGACGCCGGCCAAGAGGCAGAGGGGGACCACGTAACTTCAGGTCCAGGGAACCCTTCCTGGATAGACCCGCGCAGCAGCCCTGAGGGCTTACCCGGCTGTCCCTCTCTGGAGGCAGTCGGGGGGCGGTTGTGGGAGCACCTGTCAAACTGGGAGTCCATTACGACAGATCGATGGGTGCTCCGCATCATATCCAGAGGTTATACCATCCCCTTCATAAACCACCCTCCCTCGACCAGACGCCTTCCCTATGTTCCACCCGATCGAAGGGAGGCAGCAGCTTCAGAGGTCCTGAAGTTGCTAGAAAAAAGAGCCATCCAGCCCGCCCCCCCAGACCAGTCCGGATTGGGTTATTACTCCAGGTTCTTTTTAGTGCCAAAAAAGACGGGGGACCTAAGACCCATTCTAGACCTCTCCGCTTTGAACCTGTTCATTCCCAAAGAAAAATTTTGGATGGTCACCCTCCAATCGATTCTCCCCCTTCTGCGGCAGAATGACTGGAT
The DNA here is from genome assembly GCF_019279795.1 of Protopterus annectens. NCBI lineage: Eukaryota > Metazoa > Chordata > Ceratodontiformes > Protopteridae > Protopterus > Protopterus annectens. Next base: position 589,398,756 of record NC_056729.1, on the reverse strand, counting down.
GTGCTCTATAGACCTCAAGGATGCGTACTACCACATTTTGATGGACAGACGATCCAGAGGGTTTCTCCGCTTCTGGCTGAGAGCCAGTCATTACCAGTTCAGGGTTCTCCCGTTCGGCCTCACCTCAGCCCCCAGGGTGTTCACCAAGGTCATGGCAGTGGTTGCAGCCCACCTGAGACTTCAGGGCATTCAGGTCTTTCCGTACCTAGACGACTGGCTCCTTACCGCCACCAACAGGCATCAGCTCTGCGTGACAAGAGATTATGCTCTGACCCTTGCCCAGAGCTTAGGCATCTCTGTGAACCTTCAGAAATCCTCTCTTTGCCCCGTACAGGTCCTGGAGTTCATAGGGGCCAAGTTAGATACCCGCATCTCTCGAGCTATGCTAACTGCGGACAGGCTGAACAGCTTGTCATTTCAGGTGCTAACCCTTCTTCAAAGTCCGGCTCCAGCGGCGGAATTAGTCCTGAGGGCACTAGGATCTATGGCAGCAGCGATCAGTCTCTCCCTTCACGCGCGTCTGTGGATGAGGGTTCTGCAGTGGACCCTTCAAGTTCAATGGTCTCTACTACTCCATCCGTTGAATACCCCGATTCCTCTGAGCAGAGTTTGCAGGGACTCCCTTCTTTGGTGGCTCCACGCCCCAGAGCTGAGGGAAGGGAGGCCCTTTGTTGTCCCTCCCCCCCAAGCCACGCTGACCAGGGATGCTTCTCGCCTCGGGTGGGGGGGCATTGTTCGGGCAGAACCGTTCAAGGCACGTGGACTCCCCTAGAGACCGCTTTGCATATCAATGTCCTAGAGATGAGGGCGGTGCTTCTAGCGTTGCAAGCTCTGCACAACCTTCTACCTCTGGGGACTATTGCAATCCAGACGGACAACATGTCAGTAGTCTGGTACATAAACAAGCAAGGAGGAACCAGGTCCTACCCCCTTTGCCGGGAGGCTATGAGAGTGTGGGAATGGGCGATATCCACCAACCATTTTCTGGTAGCAACGCACATTCCGGGTCGGTCCAACATATTGGCGGACAAACTGAGCAGAGTGATTCTCGCTCCGTACGAGTGGTCTCTCAATCCATCAGTTGGGAAGCAGATCTTCCGCAAATGGGGTTGGCCTCGATGCGATCTTTTTGCCTCTCCCTTAAACACAAAATGCAGCGAGTACTTCGCAATACTTCCCCCTGAAGGGAAGAATCCCAGAGACGCTCTAGTCCATGCTTGGCCGCCCGGTCTACTTTATGCTTATCCCCCCTTCCGCTCATGACGAAGTTCATGCAGAAAGCCCGTCGGTTGAGGAGCAGAGTTATCCTCATAGCCCCATTCTGGCCTCGCCAGATCTGGTTCCCTTACCTGCGGTCTCGCAGTGTATCTCCACCATGGATACTGGGTCCCATTCCAGACCTGATTTCACATCCGGCGGGATACCAACCCCCAAATCTGGTGAACCTCAAGCTTGCGGCTTGGTTGCTCCAGTTCCACTGATGGCTAGGACTCCGGGTATCTCATCTCCTGTTAAGGCCATTCTAGTCGCAGCACATAAGCCGACTACTAGGAAAATTTACTACAGCAAATGGAAACGTTTCTCTGTCTGGGCTAAAGATAGAGGCCTGGATCCATTTACAGTTCCTATTCCTACTATTCTAGACTTCCTGTCTCTGATCTTTAGACAAGGAGCAAGTGCTTCTACAGTTAAAGTGCAATTAGCAGCTATCTCCCATTTCCATGTGGGAGACGGACTAGGATCTTTGGCTTCTACATGATTATGTAAAACCTTCTTGCAGGGCGTTTTCCTCTTGAAGCCTCTGGTGAAAGTGGTGGTGCCCTGTCAAAGGAAAAATATACTTTAAAAATGATCAAAACACAGTAGGTTCAGGTTAAGGCACTTTAATCTTGCAGCAAGGAGACAAAAACGTGCTAATACAGAGTTTGTCTAACCAGAAACAGGAAATGCATTCATTTTTATAGGTTATCAAATTAATCCTGTCCTACCATGCTGACGTAACGGATTACCACCTTTTCATCATCATCTGCTGACCACCTTTCCCATGATTTTCTGCTGATTTAAACAATTTTTATGTGAAACTTCCTGAGGAAAACAACATGGCCTTGGTTACTTTCAGTTAGATACTTGTTATGTTACATTCAAGATACTACGGCTAAATCAAGCACAATGCTAGAAGTTCATTTCTCTAATAATCCTTTGTCTACCTTATTTCTAAACTACTGCAGCTGCAGAGGTTCCCATCCTCTGAACAAGGCTGTTTGTCCAGAATCATTACATTTATAAAATGGTATATTGTTTATTCATATGCTTCTGACCTAGCAGATAAACACCTGCTTCTCAAGTACATTTCCACAAGGCATAAACAAGAATATTGCTGTGCTAGCAGTTACTAGGTCAGAGGGCAACTTGCAAGTTTCAGTAAGCATGCTGCAGTTTTAGAAAAGCATATTTCAGTCTCATATGAAACTCAATTTGTATAAATCACAGTGCATGAAAAATAGAATGAAAAGCATATTAAAAACACTTGATTATTAATTTGGCATTAAGCATACACACATTAATACATATTTTTCTAACATGCCCCCATGGGATTTGACCTTAGTCTTACAAGCCTTAACAGGCCCACCCTTTGAACCCACGGCTTCGATTCCATTAAAATTCTTGTCTTGGAAAACAGCATTTTTGGTGGCCATTATTTCAGCCAAAAGGGTTTCAGAACTTCAAGCTTTATGTATGAAGCATCCTTATCTCATTTTTCACAAGGATAGAGTGTTCCTCAGGACTAATCCGTCGTTCTTACCTAAGGTGGCTTCGGAGTCAAATATCAATCAATCAATAAACTTACCCGTGTTCTTCCCAAATTTTCAGAATAGAGGAGAATACAAATTGCATAAATTGGATGTGCACAGACAACTGCGTTTTTACCTGCACAGGACTAAAGATTTTCGCAAGTCGGACCAGTTGTTCGTGTCATTTGCTAAATCGGCCATGGGTAAGGCCATCTCCAAAGTGACTGTAGCAAATTGGATTTGTCAATGCATAGTTCACGGGTACTTATCTGTAGGCAAACCGGTTCCTATCGGAATTCACGCTCATTTTACGAGGGCTGTGGCCACCTCAGCAGCCTTCTGGTCCAGGATCCCCTTGGATGACATATGCTCAGCAGCTACCTGGTCCTCTTCTCATACGTTTATTGTTCATTATAAGTTGGATATGGTATCGAGAGGTAGGGCTTCCTTTGGCTCCGCGGTGCTTCGGAATATCCTTCCATAAGGCCGCCCAGGGTTTTCCCTAGGTAGCTGGGGACTCTGTCCCACAGGTTGCAGAGCAAATGAAGTAACTACTTCAGATAAAGAAGTTATGTACTCACCATAACGTTCCATCTGAGTAGGTACTTCATTTGTCTGCAACCGACCCCCCCTGCCATCCCCCGAACCTTTTCGGGACTCCTGATCACCAAAGAAATCTTTGTTCTGCTGTTAGGACAGTGATCTGGTGTGCTTCCTCTATCGAGGGTAGGAGTTGTGTAAGAGGCAAAAAAACTCGATCTGAGGTAATGTAGCACATAGCAGGGGATTATGGGTAGGGGGAGGAGCTAGGAGCTCGGATCTTGTAGCTTGCAAAGCTGCCGGCTCGGATCCGAGAACTGATCCGATACCCACAGGTTGCAGACAAATGAAGTACCTACACAAATGGAACGTTATGGTGAGTACATAACTTCTTTTTTCTGATAAGGATGTGGAAAAAGTGTGTACTTCTGCAACTTTGATTTTCAGAATTTTCAATTGTCAGGCTCATATGTTAAAGTTTGTTCTAATTGTGAATGTACGGGAATGTTTTATCTGCAATTTCTTCTTGTGAGGAAAAATCTGCTTTAAATAATTGTTTCTTCTGTTGCACAGGTCACTACTCTTTTACAGTGTATCTATGACTGTTGATACTTCTTCCAGGGCTATGGCCTTTGGTACTGTTTTAGGGAGGTTTGCATGGCTGTATTCTTAGAACCTCCCAGATTATGTTAAAATGGAATACTTTACCCCCCCCCCCACCATCAAACCTTTCTGAATGTTTTATTATGAAATACCTGCCTGTTGTTGCCTTCATACTTACCCTGGAATCTCTGCTTTTCTCTCTTCCTAGTTGAACTCTACAGTTCCCTACAAAACGGTGTCTACAGGACTGCAATCAGTTTCTCTCAGCATTTAAGCAGAGTAGGTTGCACACAAAAAGCATTTGTTAAGCTTTCACTTACAGTGCTGTGTAATTAAGCAGGTCACCATTTTTGTCAGCCATAGGGCTCTTTTTTCTACTTGAGTGTTTGCCTCCTTCCCCTGTAACTTAAGTAAACTGACTCTTACATTAAGAACTATAATACTTACCTTATAGCTTTAGGACACCCTAGGAAACCTTGTAAACTGCAATAGCCTCGCAATGTTTGCCCTCGCTGCGCTTGGGCTTTCTTCACTTCCCTCCCTGCCCCCAATTCTCTCCCGCCCCTAGTACCTCTAAATTTATAGAACTATAGCCACTCCCCCACTTTCTAGAATCATATCTGCTTTCATCTGGGATAATTCCTCCCACCCCCATTCTTCTCCTACATTTTAATAGAACCTATTAGCTTTCATCTGGCATTCTCCCATCCCCCTTCCAGTACCTTTACCTCACCACTCTATCTTCTGGTGTTGCATCACCAGGTAAAATAGTTCCTTAACTCACTAGCTGAATCACAAATAATGATATACTCCACTTTACTACTCCTCTTGTACGCACCATACCTCCTTACCTTGTATGAAAACCAGTTTCTCATGGGATTTCAGGTCCCAAAAGGCCATACTATCACCCCAGCTGTAAATCCTCCCACCTTCAACCATACTTACAGTCCAGGTCCTATCCAACATCTTGTTTAGTCTATCAACACCTCAACCCCAGGCACATTAGCTCTAGATCCAAACACTACCACAAACTAATAAACAAATTCCTGAAGTTCATCACCAAGTATAGACTTAACCTGTCATCTCAATATTAGAAGCATTAATAACAAGGTACATGAATTGCATGCACTTCTGGATGTCCACTCCCCTGAGATTCTCTGTTTATCTGAAACCTGGTTAAAACCTAACACTACAGACAATGAAGTGTTACCACCTGGGTACAACATAAACAGGCTGGATCATGCTTCGAGGAAGGGGGGTGGGGTAGCTGTACTCTATAAATCTGAGTTGAATGTCACCATAGATGTAATACAACCACCTCAGATTAATAACTCTGAGATTCTTGCCACCAAATTGCAACTTAATAAAAATAAATGCATTAATATCATCTGTATGTACATATACCCCCAGGTAACAATATATCTACACTTGAAGATATCCTGCCCTGGCTATCATGTCACTACCCACAAGAAACCCTACTACTTGGAGACTTCAACATAGACTGGGGCACCTGTTCCTCAGAATCCCCAACCACCCATATTAACCTGCATGCATTTACACAAATCATATCCACCCCTACCAGGATAGGTAAACCCAACCAAAAAGAAAGCATACTTGACTGGGTACTCATAAATAGTCACCCCCAACTGTACACCTCTGGTACCCTCCCTGATGGCCTAAGCGATCACCTTCTCACCTATGTAATTAAGCACAAAGCCATTAATTCCCAACAACCCTTACTCAGAAAGGTTAGAAACAATATAAACTTTGACCCTGCCAAATTCCAACAAGAACTAAACTCATGTAACTGGTCTATTCTAAAACACCTCCCCTTAGAGGAAGCAGTAGCATACTTTAACAACAAATTCCTTGAGATCCTTGATTTGCATGCACCTGTTCGTTCAAAGAGAACAAAGGCAAAAACTGAGCCATGGCTTTCTAAAAAGTCTAAACTCAAAATTACCCTTAGAAACAAAGCATGGGCTTTATGGCGTTCTTCTAAAGACCTCCAAGATCACATTAAATACAGGCAATCCAGAAACGAAACTAAACAATCTATTTTACAAGACAAAAAACAATACTACTGTAATTTACAGACAGTAAATCAAAATAACCCTCAAGTTTTGGGCAGGTTTAAATAATCTACTACATCCTGGACAAACTTCAACCCCAATCCCTGCTGCTACTATTGATAAAACCCTTGAAGATGTTTCTGACAGTTTTAACCGATTCTTTACTGAGGCAATTCAAGCCCTAGCTAGCCAACTACCTCCTAGCTCCCCTGGTCCTGAAAGTAGCACCCCTAGAAACCTACCCACATTCAGCTTCCAACCAGTCGCCACTTCACTTATCCGTACCTTGATCAAAAAATTAAAACCCACTACACTTTCTGCTGATCAACTCCCTGCCGAGTACCTACAAAAATCAGCTGATGCTATTGCTTACCCCGTCTCAATACTAATCAATCGAACCGTAGTAGAAGCTAAAATTCCCACCATCTGGAAAATATCCTATGTAATCCCACTTCACAAAGGAGGCAGCTCTACTGAATTCTCCAATTATAGGCCAATAGCTATACCCTCTCCACTTGCTAAGATTATGGAAAAATGTATTCATAGACAACTCATGCACCACCCAATCCAGAATCACATTATGGCAGACACTCAGCATGGTTTCCGTCCTCATCACAGCACTACTTCAGCCCTCCTAGCCTTTACCAACACCATAAACCATAATCGCAACAATAATTATATATCCTCAGCCCTCTTCTTGGATCTTTCCAAGGCATTCGATATGGTTGATCGCCAACTTTTAATCCACTTTTAATCCACACCCTGCAAACATTCTTTCTACATACTTGAGCCCTTCAGTGGTTTCAGTCCTACCTAAATGGTCGACAGCAAGCTGTCCTCTGGCAGAACAAACTCTGTAACCTTCTACCTAACACCCTTGGAGTACCACAAGGCTCTATACTAGGGCCCTTGCTGTTCTCCATCTTCATTAACGACCTTTATACTGTCATCCCAAAAGTCAGCTGTATCCAATATGCTGATGATTCTACTCTGATTTGCTCGGCCACATCTCCAGTAGAGTTATGGTCAGCTACCCAGACCACCTTTAATACAATAGAAAACTGGCTTTATGAACGTCGTCTGATCCTAAATCCAAAAAAACTAAAATGCTGTTATTTTCACCAACACGTAGGTCTACTGCTTTCACCTTTACCATAAATTCAAATGATGGCACAATAATCTTCCCTGATCCCTCTACAAAACTATTAGGTGTCATCATAGATAATAATCTAAAATTCGACCTACATGTTAACCAAATTATCAAAACCATCAATAAAAAACTAGGGTCACTTTACAGAATAAAAGCCTTCTTAGCCCCTCCAGCTAAAATTGCCATAGCTCGCTCTCGCCTTCTTTCAACCCTTCTGTATGCATCCCCTCTGCTATCGAATTTAAATAAGACTGTCCTTAACAAACTCTTAGTTTGCTACAAGCACATTGCCAGGTTTGTCACTGGACTGCCATTTAGGACACATCGTTGCATCAATCTAAATCAGCTTGGGTGGCTTGAACTACCCAGCCTAATCCAGTACAACCAACTGATTATGGCCTATAAAATCCTCTATAATCCGAACAATACTCCTGCACTTAAAAATATTATCACCCCCTATAACAATCCTAGAACGCTTTGATCCTCTAACAAACTACTAATTCAGACTAGCAAAATTAATAACACAGCCGGTGACTCTCTCTTTGCAAACTCTGTAAGTAGATCCTGGAACTCTCTTCCAGCCGATATTACCTTACTTTCCACCTTAGGTCAATTTAAAACTAGACTCAAACAACATTTGTCACTAAACTGGCTATGTCACTGTATCAAGCCTGGCTAACTCTCTCTAGAATGTGTAAAAATCTGTTTACCAGCTTACTGTGTAATTTAATTTAATCCTGACTTACACTCTGGATTAACTCTAACCTGTGGAACTTGTTTAACTTGCTTACTTATGTAATCTCTGTAAATAGTCTGTTTGTATTATGTAATGGTGGTATTATGTAATGCTGTATCTGCTTAGCCTTGGAGCTTTTCTCCCCGGGCCTCCGCTGAAAATGGACATGCATCCAGTCGGACTATCCTGTTCAACAAATGTAAAATAAATAAAAAAATAAAAATAGAGTTTTTGACCCCTCTGCTGCTCAAGTGATTGAAAATTGTAGCTGAAAAGGATAAACTGATCCAGGGTACTTATGAAGATTCAGAAGGAATCCTCCAAGAACATTGTGGTGGCTCCCTTCTGGCCCAAGCAACAGTAGTCCTCCATTATTTTGGAAATGCCCATGGGGAATTATCACAAGCGTCCTCACAGACTAGATCTACTCACACAAGAACAGTGGTGTTTGATACACCGCTGACATCAATCAACTTCAGCTGACTTCCTGGATGATAAGGTCATAATTCCTTTTAGACACCTGTTTACCGAGGATGTGCAGCAGGTACTAATGGAGGCAAGAAAGTCTGCTACTAGATAATCATATATTAACAAATTGAAAAAGTTTTCTAGTTGGTGCCAACAGCATAACCAGCTGCCATTCAGGGTTAGTTGTTCTCTGGTTTTATAGTACTTGTGTGAGTTACTATCCAGTGCCCTTTCTTAGTCCTCTTTCAAGGTTCATTTATCAGCCATTTCAACATGTCTGCCCATGTATTGTCCTCTTTCAATGCAGTCTCATGTCAAAATGTTTTTGAAAAGAGTTGTGCACAAGAGGCCTCCAAGTAAATCAGTCTCCCTCCTCCATGTGATCTTAACATTTTGTTAGAGAAGCTAACACTTGCTCTGTTTGAACCATCTAACCTGGCTGACTTCAGGTTCTTAACATGGAAAACAGTATTACGGAGGGCTCTGACTTCTGCAAGAAGAATATGTAAGTTGCAAGGTCTTATGGTGAGTCGACCCTGTTTCATTTTCTACAGGGACAGGGTTTCTTTGGGAACTAATCCTTCTTATGCCTAAAGTGGTATCCGAGTTTACTTTAAGCAACGCTATCAGTCTCCCAAATTTTCCTTCCTAAACGTAAAAATTAGGGAGAAAGGATACTTCATAATTTGAAAGCCCACAGGCAACTCGGGTACTATTTTGACAGAACTAAATCTTTTAGATCTTTGGATCAGTTGTTCATTTCTTGTGAGGTTAAGAAGGGACAATCTGTGTCAAAATAGACTATTTACAAATGCTTGTCTAAAGTTACCTTTTGTTATACTCACCATAACAAAACTATTCCAGACATCGTCAAGGTCCACTGTACCAGGGCCTTGGCTTCATCTGTTGGCTTTTAGGGAAAGGGTGGATTCTAGAAGTATTCTAGAAGCTGCCACTTGGTCATCTTTACATACTTTTACAAAATACTATAAGCTTGATTCCTTCTCTAGGTCCAGGTAAGGTTTTACTAGGACCATTCTCAAAGGGCTCTTGGACTCTACTTCTTCCACTTCCTAAATGTATAAGGCAGGATAATCTACCCATTTTGCTAAGGCTACTGCAGCAGTGACCAATATGATGAACATTGTACAGTTGTGTAAGTAACTTACTATAACAGTGGATGTTTGAATGATCACTGATGCAGGAGCCACTCCCTCTCTCTATCCTCCTTGTTTTTTCATGTATTTTTTAGGCCAGGGTGTGGACATTTATATTTTGTTGTTCCCACTGCCACCCAAACATATCTTTTAGTCAGCACAGCCTGAGCTGCCTGTTTGTTTTGGTGCATGGAAGGTGCCATGAAGCTTTAGAAGCTGGCCAGCTATCATACCCTTGTCAGGAAATGACCTCTATAGCTACTGTAGTAGTAATGATTCGAACATCTACTGTTCTGGTAAGTTTACTTGCACAACTGTACTTTAACTTTCCTCCCTCTTCTGAGGTAAAACAAATCCTTGAATGCCTCAGTTACATCTGCTTCTGTAGTTACCAAGCACTTTTAAAGTGTGCTTATGATGCCACTGATACCTTCTCTAGAGCTGCTGCTTCTGGTTCAGGATTGAGAAGACTTGCTTGGCTCCATTCTCAAAAATCTAGCTGAAGATGTTAAAATTGAAACTGTAAATTCTCCCTTAGATAAGGAGGTTCTGTTTGGCCCTTCTGCAGCTGAGGTAGTATGATAAAATAGGGAAGTTAACGCAAGGAGAGACTCAAGATTGTTTAACTAGTCATTTTCAAAGGAAATAAAAAGTTCCCCTGTGCTTCAGCTCTATTTTCAATAAGCTAGTTAAGCAGCAAAGTGCCAGCAAACAGGACTTTAAAAAGCAGTAGCAAGGAGAGTCCAATAAGACAGGAAAAGCCTCAAAAAACAAGGCCTTTCTTCACAATCAGCATGACTAGTCTCCCACTCTGGCCTGTCCCCCTTCCCAGCCTGGCAACCTGTCCATCTCTCTGATGCTTCGTCTTCTTTTTTGATAACAGATTGTTGCAAACATATGGCCTCTGACTGTAACTCTTCAAGGTTACACTTGTCAGTGGGGACTCCCTACCTCATTTCTGGGGAATTCTTTCTTGACAGGTGAACCAAGTTTCTCTTATTCCTCCCATTCTGCACCAGATGCTGGCCTAGGAAGTTATAGACACATCACTTTTCTGTCACTTGAGCAAAGGCTTTTATTCAACGATTTTTCTGGTACTAAAACAAGGAAATTCTTGCAGACTTGTTGTGGAACTTTCCTTTCTAAATCTTTTGTCAAAATTCCAAAGTTCAATCTGTTATCCCTTCAACCGTTTCTTCCTTTAATTCTCCCTCTAACCTTTATGGTAAAGGTAGATTTAGAGGATCCCTATCATCACATTCTTATTAGCACGGCATTAGACATTTGTTACAGTTTATTGTGCTTGGCTTACATTATCAGTTCTTTGTCTTACCATTTGGACTTTCCACAGCACCCAGGGTATTCAAAAAGTGTCATACTGCAGTTGTTTTTTACAGGCTTCAAGGCATTCCTATCTCTCCATAGTTGTATAATTGTCTTTTCTTTGCAGACTTGTTTTTTTAGCTGTCAAAAGACCTTACAAACAGTCCAAAAGGTTCTAGTCAGTCAGGATTTTCAACCTTCAGAAATCTTTTTTCATCCCTCCCCACAGAATACTAATCATGGGATGTGTGTTAGATTCTGCCACAGGAAGAGCCTTTCTTCTTCCAGACAAAGTAGAGAGTTTCAGAAAGCCTTGTTGAGTTTCTTCAAAGTCAAGCAATTGCAAGGGATTTCCCAGGCATTTAGGATGTGTGGAATCTATGACTCTCAAAGGAGTTTCTTTAGTGGATAGACCAGATCTGTTTGCGGGCAAGATCTTCCACTCCCATTGCAGCCCCATACAGTGTGTAACTACAGATGGATTACACTTGGCGTGGGGTGAGGTTTTCAAAGGGGTAAAAGGGCAAGCTCTGTGGAACCCTTAGGACAGATAAAAGCACATAAATATTACAGAGATGTTGGCAGAGATTAATGCTTTGATAGTCTTAAATCATATGTTATCCCCATGTCCTCTGCAAGTGTACAGAGACAGTACCATAGTGATGAGTTACATAAACAAACTAAGGGGTACCAGATCCTGTCCTCCTCGTAGACTAGCTGTAATAGCATGAGAGATAACAGTGCAGCACAATTTAACTCAGCAGGCTTCCATCAGAGCAAAATCAGATTGCAATCAAACTCATCAGGACCAATACAGATCCCCCCCAAGAATGGAAATGTCATCCTGGGGGGGGGGTCATCCATTAATTTGTTTGAGTAACTGACCTTTGCCCTTTCTTATTCCTCTGTCAAGGTGTATTTGTCAGCCATTTCTACTTGTCTGCCTTGTGACCCCCCCCTACTAGCCATGCTCAAGTTAAACAGTTTTTGAAAGGGGTGTTGTATAGCTGTTCACTTAGGAAATAGGTGGCTCCTTCTTGAGATCTGAACTTTCTACTTGAAAAACGTACTCTGGTTCCATTTCAGTCAGCATTTCAGGCTGATATGAGGTTCTTAACATTGAAGATTGTTTTGCTCACTGCTCTGACATAATCTAGCAGAGTATCTTGAGTTACAAGCACTTATGATGACTCAAACCTACTTTATCACAAGGACAGGATTTCTTTGAGAAGTAATAGGTTCATAGGTATATACTAGGTTAATGACCACTAGGGCCTTTATAAGCCTATCTATGCAACCCAATCCATTTGTGTCCTTATGTATCATGAGTGTTTATTAGGAGGGGGTATGTTAGTCAAGAAGTTTTCAGTGTTTTTATGTGGGGGTATGGTAGTTTGGGCATTGCTCTTTGCCTCTGTCAGACACATGGAGACCAGACCCAGTATTAGCAGACAGGATCCTCTGAGATTTGAACTCAGATCACTGGATCCAAGTTGTTGTTCTTCTTCTAAAGTATCTGCATCCAAATTCCCACGCTGTCTTTATTTTATGAACTTTTCCCCACATTTTTTTCCCTTTATAGCTGAAGTCATCTCAGAGTTTACTTTAATCCAGATAGTTAATCTCTCTGTCTTCTTTCCTGAACCCAAAATTAGGGAGAAAAGATTCTTCACACTCTGGTTGTTCACAGGAAACTCAGATACTAGCTAGGCATAACTTGAGCCATCAGGAAAGCTGATCAGCTATTTGTTTCATATGACGGTACAAGGAAAGAGATACCAGTGTCAAAGCTAATAATTTCCAGGTAGTTGTTCATGCAAAGGCTTTTTTTAAATTCACCACAATAAGCCACTTTCTTTGTTTTAAACACCTTTATTAAATTGTCATGTAAAACATAGGCAAACATACATTAAAAGAAAATAAAAGAAACTATATTAACATTTTTTCCATTTACATTAATTATGCATCACATCATTTCTTTCTTTGTAACAATCTGCAGACCAGCATTATATACCTTGCTGAATAAGCCTCACTCCTCCTCCTCCTGAACACTGTTCTGCATGTATTTATTCTTTCCATAATTTCCATTTGTTTCTGTGTAGTTTGGTCCTTCCCTTTTCTAGAAATCTTTTTTCCTGTTTTTTTTTTAAATCTCTTTTATAATATTCAATACTTCAAATGTAGTTGGTTTAGACTTTGATTTCCATTTTCTAGTAATGTATTGCTGTTTTGGCAGCCAACAGACTTAAACTTACTAAGGCCTTACAATGCCTAGGCAATTCAGATCCTGTGTCGTAGTTCAAAATAGTAATAATAATAATAAGAATAATAATAATAGTAATAATAATAATAATAATAATAGTAATAATAATAATGTCCTTGCTCACCCCTGTTTCTGACATTGTAGTCTGTAGGGAATTTTTAAAATCTAACAACTCATTATACTCTCAAAACATATGTTCCCAGTAACCTCTTTTTATTCCTCATTATACCTCCAGTAGTTGCTGTCTTATCTGTGGAAAAATTCTTTGACGTCTGCTTGGGGTATAAAAATACCTACGCAAATACTTCCAAGCAAAGATCCTAAAACTTATGGACTTTGTTGCAAACTTGGGAGCCATACTCATGCCCTCCCATTTTTCTCTTCTAAACTGCTTTTCCTGTCTCTTTTTCCAATCTTTTCTAACCTCCTGGTTGAGTGTTATAGTTGGCTTGCAATATTTTATACGCCCTACTAATTATCACATTTTAATCAGTAGCTTCTGTTATAGATTTAACTCCACCAGAACGTCTTTCACTTAAGATTCCCCTATCCCCTTCTCTTTGCCTATACTCTGATATCAATCCCTGGTAGGGAAGATAGTCTCAAGCCTGCAGTCCAAATGTTTTCTTCACCTCATACCACTCCATTAACTATTCTTCTCTAGTTTTTTTGCTGCCAATATCTTGGTTCCTTTGCCAGTTTTCTACAGTAAGTACTCTTGCCTGTTTTCTGTTCCCCAACTTGCAGTCATCCATATTAGAAAAATCTCCTTTCTCGATTCTAATGTTGGCTTTGTTTTTAGAATATTTTCTGCTACTTTATGAAAATAATATTCTGTGTGTGGTTGTTATTCTCCTGAAGGATCTGCATCCAAATGTCCACTCTTTTCATTATTTCATGAACTTCCTCCCTGCTTCATCATCTTCCATTTCTGCTTTGAATTTTAACCTTCTGCTTGTGTTATGTATATGAGCCTTAACTGTGCAGCTCTAAAATATCCCTTCAAATCAGGTAATCCTAAACAACCTTGTTCTGTTGGAAGGATCAGTTTAATTCACTTAACTCTTGCCCTCTTCCCTTCCCAGATAAGTTCTTTTAACTTTTTATTATTGTCCTCAACTTCTCCTCTGGTTAATAAAAAATATGCCTGACCTGCACATAAAACTAAAGGGACTAAAATCATTTTCACCACTTGTATCTTACTATCCATATCCATAAACAAGAACTTCTATTTTCTCAGTTTATTTATTTTTTTGTTTTATTTTATTTAGTTTGTTCTCACATATCCTTAACTGCCATAACAGAAGCCTGTTTAAGCCATACTTCCAAATGTTTAATCTTATTGTGTCCCCATAAATATGGGTATTGCTGAAACAGTTTGTGTGTGGGTACATAATGTACAGCCACAGCCCTTTTTATCTTCATTAGTTTTATATCCTGAAAAGACTTAAAACTGTCTCAAAATGTTCCACAACACTGTGACGTCCTTTTCTGGATTTATCAGATACAAAATAATATAATCTGCAGATAATGCCAGCTTTTCTTTGTTACCATACCAGTTACATCCTTGTCTGTGGTTCCTGTGTTCACACACAGCTTATCAGAGAGGAACTCTCCCATAGTAATTTTGCCTTCATTCCTTGACACATCCTCCCAATTAACATCAGGGAATGCAAATGCATCCATTGCTCTTAAATCCCATCTTATTCTTGTCAGATTCTATCTATCTGTCTTTATCAAGATCCACTAACAACAGAAGTAATTTCTTACAGTCTGCTTCCCTCTGGATAGGATCATCATTGTTCTGTTAATGTTGTCCAGTGTTTGACTTCTCTCCACAAAACTACACCGATCCATATCTATCAATTTTGGCAACACCTTTGCCATTCTTTTAGCTACTACATACATAAATACTTTATAATCATGGTTTAAAATTGAAATGGTTCTATATGAAACAGGGTCTGGTGGGTTTTTACAGCTTTCTTCCGAGATGTTGCAGTTTCTTCTCCTTTTAAAATACTATTAAACAAAATCTTCCAGATCTTTGTCACTTTCTTCCCTCTTAATTTCCACACTTTCTTGGACACTTTCCTGAAGACTGATTATACATCATGTTTTTTTATTTCATCTCTTTCTCTCTCTATTGTTGTTGTTGAACCTCCTCTACCTCTACCCTTGTTGTAGTTAAGTCTAGGTTAAATACTTCCATTAGGGTTCCTTCTTGATTTCCACATTTGTTTGCTTTATACAATTTTTCATAGAATTTCTGAAATCTCTCCAATACCTCTACAGGATCTCTGGTTATTTTTCTTGTTATAGGCTCCCTATGTTTGGCAACAACCCTTTTTACTTTCTGTTGCCTAAGTTGTGCTAAAAGTTTTTGCATTTTGGAGTTATTTTCAAAAAATAGTTGCTTTACTGCAGTCTGTCTAAACTCATGCATGTTATCCAGATAGTCCCTTGTTTTCTTTTTATCACGCTGAATTTTGCCTCTTTGTTTTGTGACATTGCCCTTATTCTGCAGTATTTTAACCTCTCTCAGCCCCTCTAAGTAATCTCCCTTATTTAGTAACCATATTTCTTTCTGTTTTATTTCTGACCTATTTTAAATTCCATTTTCATTTTATCCCACTCACTAGCTGTAACTTCAGAACATATTTCTATTTTCCTCTAATAACTCTTAAATAATCCCCACTTCACATTCCTTAAGTTTCCCCTTTTTAACAGATAGGTTTGAAAGTGCCATTGTCTCATTTTTACTTCACTAGCCTCCCTTTTTATCTTAATCTTTTAGCAGTGCATGATCTGAATAGTTATTGATGTGCATCAAAGCTTTCAATTAAATGCATGCATTACTGTGAAATTATCTTGGGGAATAACATGTACATTTTGTCTGAGTTCCTACTACTGAATTCACATCTTCCATACCAGATATTTTCACAAATGTCTTCAACATCTAACCTTTTGTTTGATATTCTCTTCTAGGTCCACATGATACATCCTCACTATTGCAAATCAAGCTCCAGTCCCCACCTATAAATAATATTCCCTGCTGAAAGATGATTATTTATTAAGCTCCATAATACCAGTTTTTGGTAGACTATAAATATATGCCAACGTAATCCTCCTCCCTTGCTGATAGACCCTTAACTACCACAAGTCTACCATTATTGCCTTTTTTCCTGTTCTGTCACTGTTGAAGCCCATCTACCACTTAGTATAATTATTCCCCTTTTGCTTAGTCCCTGATATTCTGCTGAATATCTATCCTGAAATTTTCTTTGTCATATTCAAATGCTTATTTCTTTCAAAATATCTATTCTGTAGCATTGCTATTTGCATTCTGCATTTCTTTTTTTCAGTTGCAAACATTATACATTATAGATTACAAACCATACTGACATCTGTAGCGGCAAATATCATACGTCACTTATAATATATACATTGCCAGTCAACCATTACATAACTCATTCAAATCATGCCGTCTTTTTAAACCTCTTTCCTCCTCTGCATGTATTGATCCCACATTTCCCATTTTTCCTATGTAATTTGCTCCTACCCTTTTCTAAAGTTCCCAATTCCAGTTGTTTTATCTCTGTTACTATTTTCACTACTTCTAGTAAAGTCGGTTTAGACTCTGATTTCCATTTTCTAGTAATTACTTTTTAGCAGCCATCATAATTAGATTCAGCAAGACTTTATTATGTCTAAACAATTCTGATTTTGTATCGCACCTCAAAAAAATATTTCTTTAGTTACACCAATTTGCTCACCCAGCATCTCCAACAGCGCAGTCTGTAGAGAATCTTTAAAGTCTGCCAGCTCATTATACTCCTAGAAAACATGTTCCTGGTTACTTCTTTCTTCCTCATCACACCTCCCAACATCTGCTGTCTACATGAGAAAAAATTCTTTAGAGTCTACTTGGGTTATAAAAATACCTATGTAAACACTTCCAAGCAAAGATCCTAAATCTTCTAGACTCTGTTGTATATTTGGGAGACATATATATTGTTACCCATGGTTACTTTGTGAATTGCTTATCCAGTCTCTCTTCCCAATCCTTTGTAACCTCCTGTGATTAATTCTTATAGCTCTTATGCAATATTTTATATGTTGTACTAATTATTTCTTTCTTAATGGCAACTTCTGTTCCAGATTCTACTAAAAACTCTACCAGTGCTGGGTCTTTCATTTAGGACACCTCCCTATTTCTTTCTTTTTGCCAATACTCTGATATCAATCCTTGATACAAATCACAATCTCTAACCTGCAGTCCAAATAAGTTCTTGGAGTCTTCCTATTCTATTATCTTTCCCTCTGTAGTTATTTGCTCCCAATACCTTGGTTCATTTGCCATTGTTTTTCCAATAAATTCCCACCTCCTCTTGCCTATTGTCTCTATCCCTAATTGGAGTCATCCCTATCAGCAGAATCTCCTTTTTCCATTTCCATGTTGGCTTAGTTCTTAGAACATGTTATGCTACTTCAGGAATATAATATTCTGTATGATTATTGTTATTCTCCTTAGAGGTCTCCATCCAAAATCCCAGTCTGTCCTTGTTTCTTGAGCTTCCCCTCTGTTTCATTATCATCTCTTAACACTTTGAATTAGGTTTTTCTGCTTGTGCTATGTATAGGAGCCTTAAAATGAAATCGGGTAATCCCAATCCAACCCGTTCTATTGGAAGAATAAGCTTATCCCACTTGACTCTTGCCGTCTTCCCCTTCTAGATAAAATCCTTCAGCTCTTTATTAATCGCTATCCACAACTTTTCTTCTGGTTGATAATACTATGCCTGATGTGTGTATAAGTTTAAAGGGGTCTATATCAGAACATCGAATGTTTAAAATAGTGAACGCTCTAAAGAGAGAAAATGCCGTCTTCCCCTTCTAGATAAAATCCTTCAGCTCTTTATTAATCGCTATCCACAACTTTTCTTCTGGTTGATAATACTATGCCTGATGTGTGTATAAGACTAAAGGGGTCTATATCAGAACATCGAATGTTTAAAATAGTGAACGCTCTAAAGAGAGAAAATGCCGGACCTCTAACTCGTTGTTGTGGGGGGGGCTGCACCCCGCACACCCCCCGGTAAATATATATTCCAACTCCGAGAGCGCACTACAGTGAGGAAAGAGGGCAAATATTCCAATCTTCACTGTACTGCAATCTCAAAAAAAGCACTTCAAGGTCCGGCATTTTCGCTCATTAGAGCGTTCACGATTTTAATTATTCGATGTTCTGATATAGACCTGACTAAAGAGATTAAAAATGTATTTTAACTGCTTGTATCTTATTATCAGTGTCCATATAACAGAGCTTCCATTTTCTCAGCTTTTGTATTATTGTTTGTTTAGTCTCTTCCCAGACATCCTTAGCTGCCACACTGGAATTATTTTTAATTCATACTCTTATGTACTCCTATATACTTCATTTTATCATTTCCCGTAAGTATTGATATTGCTGACCCAGTTCATATATGGGTAGATAATTTACCACTGTTGCCTTTGTTTTAGCTTCATTAATTTTATATCCTGAAAAGGTATGAAATGGTTTCAGTATGTTCCACAGCACTGTAATGTCCCTTTCTGGTTTTGTCAGGTATAAAATAATGTCATCTGCAAATATAAAGAGCTTTTCTTGACAGCCATACCAATTGTATCCTTGAATTTCTGAGTACTTTATTTTCTTTGCCAATGTTTCTAAATATAATGCAAATAACAAAGGGGAGAGAGGACACCCTTGCCTGGTTCTTCTGCTCAGAGATTATCAGAGACGACCCCCACCGCTTTAATTTTCACCTTCAATCCCTGATATCTCCTCCTAATCAACCTTGTAGTTTTGTCAGGGAATGCAAATGCTTCCATTGCTCTGCTCATAAAGTCTCAACTTACTCTGTCAGATGCTTTTTCTGCATCAAAACCCACCAACAACAGTGGTATTTTCTTACATTCTACTTCCCTCTGGATCATCAGTGTTCTGTTAATATTGTCAAATGTTTGCCTCCCCTCCAAAAAAATCACATTGATATATATCTATCAATTTTGGCACCCCTTTTTCCATTCTTTTATCCATTATAGACATAAGCACGTTATAGTCATGGTTTAGTATTGAAATAAGCCTGTATGAAGCTGGATCCTGATGCATCCTTACCCTTTTTAGGTGTTATAGTTACCACCGCTTTCTTGCAGGATGCTGATACTTATCCTTAAATACTTTTAAACAAAACCTTCCAGATCTTTATCAGTTTTTTCTCTCACAAACTTCCAAACTTACACATGAATACCATACCATCTGTTCCTGGGGACTTTCCCATAGATTGGTTAGACATCACCATTTTTATCTCATCTCCTCCTATCCTGTTAGTAACTGAGCCGCCTTTACCTCTAAACTTGGCATATTTAACTCTTCCATAAACATTTCCATTTGTACCCTTTCTTGATTTTCATATTTCTCTGCTTTATACAGAATTTCATAGAATTTCTGAAATATTACTGATACTTCTACAGGATCTCTTGTCATCTTCCTTGTTATAGGCTCCCTAAGCTTGGTGACAGCCCTTTCTACTTTCTGTTGCCTGAGTTGTTGTACTAAATGTTTTTATGCTCCAGAGTTATTATCAAAAAACAGTTGCTTAACAGCATTTTTTTCTAAACTCATGCATATTTTTGAGGTAATCTCTTGTTTTCTGTTTAGCATTCTGCAGTTGCTCCTCCTCTTGTTTTGTGAAATTCTTCCTGTTTTGTAATACTTGAACATTTTGTCTCCCCCCTCTAAGCAATATTTGTTACTTCTTAAACCATATCTCCCTTTCTTTTATTTCCACTCTGTTTTAAACTTCACTTTAATTTTATCCCCCTCCCTAGCTGTAGTTTCAGAAGAAATTTCTATCTTCTCTATTATCTCCTGAATAATTTCCACTACCCACTCCTTAAATTACTCTCTGTTCAACAGATAGGTAGGAAAATGCCAGTGTCTCATTTTCATTTCATTACCCTGTGTTTTTATTTTAGTTATTATTGGTGCATGATCTGAAATAGTTATTGGGTGCATGTCAAGACCTTCAATTAAATGCACACATTCCCGTGAAATGTAAATTCTGTGTAGCCTAACCCAGTTTTTGCGTATTGGGAAATAATATATAAATTCACTCCAAAATCCTAATACCGAATTCACATATTCCATGCCAAATATTTTCATAAATTTCTTTAAAAATCTACCTTCCTTTATTATATTTTCCCTTTTGGGCCCCTAGACACATCTTCACTGTTGCAAATCAAACTCCATTCCCTACCTATACTCTTTGCTAAAAGCTGATTATTTCTCCAAGAATGTTCTTAAGATCCTATATTATAACACTTTTTGGTGGAATATAAGTGTAATCCTCCTCCCTTGCCAGTAGCCCCTTAGTACTACAAATCTACCATCATTGTCTTTATCTTCTATTACCATTGGCGCTCCTCTTCAATTAATATAAGTACTTTTGTTTCTTTGCCCCATGAATTCCACTGAGTAACCATCCTAAAAATCTTTCTTTATCAAATTCACATGGTCAGTTCTTTCCAAGTGTGTCTCCTGTAGTATAGCTATGTGTACTCTACATTTTAATATAGTTTACTACTCTTTCTTATTTGTATTTATCTCTGAGACCATTTACATTTAAAGACTTTATAGAAGGCTTTATATTCTTGAGAAATTATTATTCCCACCTTTTACATATAACAGCTTTTTTATCAAATGCCTAGTTCCACATTTTGTGTTACATGCATGTACTGTTTGGCAGGTTAATATTTTATACAGTTGTTTTTTGTCATCTCAATTTGAGCCTATGTCACATCTTACAGAACTTTTATTGAAAACTCTCAAACTGAAATACACACACACACACTACCCCCCAAACCTATTAAATTAATAATAATACACAAAACTATATACATCTTCAAATATTGAAGTTTTACCCTCCTAATAGGAACAAATATTCCAAACTGACAGCCACACACACAGACTTGAGCTAACCTAAAAGAAATGTTATCCTTGCTAAGATGCATGGTACAGCCTGTGGTTGTATTAAGTGCTGTGTATTTTTGTCCTATCTTTATAGCTCTGTCAAAACACTTGAATGCTTTCAGAAAACATCTTCTCCAAGCCATTTCTCTTTATCAGATGGTCTGCTAGAGACATTAAAACCAGACACAAAACTGTTTACTTAGAAAAAAGCCATATAATATTCAATATTCTTTTTCATTTGCTTGCTTTCTGTTAAAACTTGTTACTAGATGAAGCTAATGGCCTTAACCTAGTCATTTCCCTATGCAAGAATGAGAAAAAGCACACTAATTTTAATTTTGTCATGCACTTTTAACCAGATCTTTTTTTTAAATATTGCACTGCCTGCATTTCTTAAAACTGAATGAGGAGATTGAGAGAAGAAGGGAGAAAGAAAAAGGGAAAAAAAACCCAGAAGGAACCTATTTACATTAGTATTACCATTATACTTAAAAATAACTGGAAAACTTTACTTTATAACATGAAATGAAAACCATGCACCATTTAAATAGTACTATAAAAATATTTTGTTTTACTTAACAGTTATTTTTAAAATATTAATGACATGAAGTTGGCATATGCTTTAGAGTCCCCTACAAGTTGAACAAAGTCCAAAACTGTCCAGTATTTCCAGATTTTCTTGTTCTGTCATGTTTCACAAATGTAATTATTGCTTTGCAATCTCACATTTGTCAGTTTCCAAGTTACTGATTTTATTCTCCAAATGTTAATGAAATGAAGTAGGGCATATGCTTTAGAGTAACCTTCAAGTTTAACAAAGTCCAAGAAAGTCCAATATTTCCAGATGTTGTTCTTCTATTCCAGTTCACCTCCATCTCCCAAACCCTGTCTCTACTTCATTTCCAGCATACTCTTGTTTCTTCTAGTCAACTCTTGTGCTTTTTTCCCTCTCTCAAGCATTTTCCATTGAAACACTGGAAAAGGTTTCACTGGCCCTGTCTCTCTGTGGTCTTTATTACCAGTAGAACAAGAAGCAGAATCTCCTTGTGTTTCACTGCTCACTTTTTGTTGGGCAAACTTTTCTTCCTTAGTATGTACTTCATCCAAAATGATGTTGTTCCTAACAGGTGCTACATTCAGCAAAGCTGTTGAGGTGCCAACACGTCTTACCTACTAGCAGCCCTTCGTATTTTTTGTACACTTCTCCTGTCCTTTACTTTACCTATTCCTTCCTGTCCTCTCCCTGTTTTCTGACCACATCAACTTACCTAGTATTATGGATGGACAATTTTCCAGTTTCTCCAACCAGTTTGGTTGACATGGGCATCCTGAGGCAATGTAGCAATTGCCTTATGTACACTGACAACCCACTTCTTCTACTCAACATAGATTCATTATGTGAGAGATGCATCTATATCAAGAACCTAGAATCCAGGCTCTCTCGCTCACCAATCAGTCCATCTGATACGAAGTAGGTTGTCAACATGCACAACTGACGTTCTGCACCTACCAAACCTGCAACACATAAACCTGTATATGTGGGAGGTCCTTACAAGAAGCTTACCTAAACATCAGAGATCTCCAAAACACAAACACAAGCATGCTTCACATAATGCATCCTCTGCAGAACATAGTACACATAGTATATCACACACCAGTGTCTCACTAGTCAAGCCCGTAAGGCATAACACAAAAACATCTTAGTCATAGGTGAATCAATTGTGAGACACACAGATGTCCCTCTCACCAAGTTTGATAAGGAAAAGGACCAAGTCAGCTGCCTGTCAGGTGCCAGGATTCACCACATCACACACACACTCAAGTCTCTCAGCAACAGGCACTGTTTTGACTCTGTCATAGTTCATGTTGCTGTGAACAACTTGAGACATACCTCACTGGATTATATGAAGAAAGACATGAATAAGCTCTCAGATTACGTGTGTCAGGCAGGTATGTCCCTAGCCTTAAGCAGCATTTTACCTTCACCTAGGATGATACCTCAATACAAATAAAAACTGATTGACTTTAACAATTGGCTTAGTTTCTGGTGTCAGTTAAAGGGGATCCAGTGTCTGTCACCCTGGGATGACATGGTCGAAAGACTGTGATGCTTTGCTAGAGATGGTCTTCATCTGTCACCCCTGAGATTTTAGTTACTGGCTAAGGCTCTTGCCATTCCCATAGTGCATTTTTAGGCAATGTCACAAGAACAAAATACCCTTTAAAAACAACCTCAAGGTTATGCTGCTAAATGCTTGGAGTCTAAACCAGAAACTGCACTCGCTGAAGCAGTCCTTACCTTGGAAGATGCTGACATTTGTGCAGTCACTGAGACCTGGTTTAAGGCTGTAAGAGCACCCCAGCTATACCAGGTTGCATTTCCTTCCACACGTTCAGACCACAAACTGTGAAGGTGTGATAACTAAAGGAGGTTGTTTATTAATATTCATTAAAGATAAATACACCTCTAAATTGGTTAAACAGCACGATTCAGTTGAATTACTTCAGATGCAATTGACTGTAGGTAAGGCCTCTCTTCAGGTCATTGCAATCTGTAGGACCCCCTCCATGAATCAGGGGGCCCCTTAAGATTATCGAAATTGCAGAACTTTGAACCTCTGATCATCGATGATTAGAGGATCAGAGTTCTGCAGTATCAAACTAAAAACGAAAATGGGAAAACTTCTTATTTCACATTTTTGCAAGGGGGGGGCAAGCCCCCATGCACCCCCCACACTCCCTGCTACTAAAATATACCAACTTCGAGTTTGCACTACAGTGAAGAGAATGGTACGGAATGGGAAATTTACCATTCTCTTCACTATACTGCGATCTCGGAATTGGTATATTTAAGTAGCAGAGGGTGTGGGGAGTGCAGGGGGGCTTTCCCCCCTGCAAAAAACTTACAAGCAGAGTTTTAATATTTTTTAATTTAGTCTACTTTCATGTTTTTATGATGTAAAACATCGATCACCTCGTCCTCGATGATGGATGGATCGATGTTCTGCAACTTCGAGCATTTGAAGTAGACCCAAATCAGGACATCATTTCAACCTGCTTGTATGTACATAGGTTCATAGGTAGGTACTAGGCTACCGGCCCTAGGGCCCATACAAGCCTAGCCAAAAAATGTACCCTGGCTTTCGCCACCCAGAAAATTATTTTCCTGTGCCCCTGTTGAGCAGAGCCACAGAAGTGATCCCAGGGGTGAATTTCCCATTTCCCATCCAATCATCAAGATTTTTCTTGAAGAGTGCTAATGAGGAGCTCTGTTTGACATAGATAGGTAGTCTGTTCCAGAGTATGGGGAAGTCTCTGAGACAGGAATCTATCCCTCCAGCATGTTCTGTTTATTGTGGTGACAAGGTTTAGGTCCCTAGAGCGTGTAGCTCCCTAGAGCGTGTAGCTCGGAGGGATTGGGATTTCTTTAAGTAGAGCATGTCCAACAGCTCTGGGTTTGACATAGCTTTGTATGTTAGGCAGAGATTGCCCCTGAGTAGGCGATATGCGATGGAGTAAATCTGTAGTCTTTTGAGACGGTCTGCATAGGGCATCTGTTTGAGGCCAGTAATCCTCTTTGTGAGGTATTTCTGTGGTCTTTCCAGTTGTTGTAGATGTCTTGTGAGGTACATACCAAAAGGGGTGTTGTACTCTATAATGGGTCTAATGAGTGATGAGTAGAGGGGAACAATTACCTCTTTTTTTTCTGGATGAGAATCCCTTTGTGATGAGATGAGCCATGTAGAAGGATTTCCTGACCACTGTGGCGATGTGATTATCAAAGGAGAGATTACTGTCCACCTGTGTCCCAAGGTCTCATCACATTTTCAGCATTAAGTAGACTACCAGCTATGTGGTAGCTCATGGGTACAGAGTTTTTACCAAAGGGGATGACAATACACTTTTTGGCATTGAGCTTCAGGCCATGGCTTTGACACCAGGTACCTGTCTCAGTGAGGCCCTTTTGTAGTTTGTCCACATCGTTAGGAGTTTCGATTATGGCTCCTAGTTTGCAGTCATCTGCAAACTTTGTTAGCCAAAGACCTTCTGTGTTGGCCTGCACTTCAGAGAAGTAGATACCAAACAGGAGAGGACCCAGGACTGAACCCTGTGGTACTCCACTTGTCACTGGTCTGATGTCGGATTTGGAATCCGCTACTTTCACAGTGTGGGTTCTGTCCGTGAGCCAGTTGGCAACCCATCTTGTGACATAGGGATTTATACCTAGTTTAGTGAGTTTATCTATAATTCCAGAGTGAGGGATGGTGTCGAAAGCCTTGGCGAGATTTAGATAAGCTGTGTGAACCATTTTACCCTCATCTATGGCTTTGGTGACTGCTTCAAAGAAGTCAGTCAGGTTTTAGGAGACATGATCTGCCTTTTACAAATCCAAACTGGGTAGGGTCCAGAGTTTGGAGATTACCAATGTCTTTGTGTATGAGTTCCACGATGATACGTTTCATGGCCTTGCAGACCAGGCTCGTCAGGCTAATGGGGCGGTAGTCCCCGGGGTCCGTCGTGGCTCCCCCTTTGTGGAGTGGAATAATTGTACACACCCCTGCTAAAATGCCAGGTTTTTGTGATATAAAAAAATGAGACCACAATAAATAATTTCAAAACTTTTCCCACCTTTATTGTGACCTATAACCTGTACAACTCAATTGAAAAACAAGCAAACCTGTTAGGGGAAAAAGTGTAAAAAATAAAAAAACATACAATAAGATGGCTGCATAAGTGTGCACACCCTTAAACTAATACTTTGTTGAAGTACCTTTTGATTTAATTACAGTATTCAGTCTTCTTGGGTAGGAGTCTGTCAGCATGGCACATCTTGACTTGGCAGTATTTGCCCACTCTTCCTTGCAAAAGCGCTCCAGATCTGTCATTGTGAGGGCATCTCTTGTGCACAGCCCTCTTCAGATCACCCCACAGATTTTCTATTCGATTTAGGTCTGGGCTCTGGCTGGGCCATTCCAGTACTTTAATTTTCTTCTGGTGAAGCCATTCTTTTGTTGATTTGGATGTATGAATGAATACCTCAGGTGTGAATTTGCAGTTCTCATCCATTGATCCAGATTGCATTTGAAGAGGGCTAGGGAAGGGTTCTGCTTAATGTGAATAGGAAGCCTGTTCCAAAGAAGGGTCCATCTCTGAGACACATATCTATCACTCCAGCATGTTTTGTTTGAGTTGTTGACTACGTTTAGATGAGTAGGTCAGGTGACCCTCATGCTATTTGACTTACGGATGTGTAGCAGCTCCATCAGGCCTGGATTTGTGAGTGAATTGTAGGTCAGATGTAGGTTACCCCTTAATAGTCAGTAGGAGACAGAATAAGAAAAAGGTAGTAAATTGTGGCCAGAAGGAGAGAGAAATCAGTTGTGATTATTCAGAGTAAAAGTGAGTGGCGCCAGGAGCATAAGGCAGTGTATCTGGCTGTATCATTCTGTCTAAACCTGATCAAAGGTAGAAAACTGCTGACTTTTTTTCTGAAATATAATGTCTTTTTCTGCATATTATGCTAAGCTCAGCAGCCGTTATGATATATGTCTATATATAGCAGTGCAAGTCCAAAACAGAATACCACAACCACCAAGGCTGAACGAAAAACTTTATTAATAACAGATAAGCGTTTTCGGGTTTACGAACCCTTCTTCAGATCAAAATTCAATAACAAACAGCCAAGATATATAAACAGTATAGTAGCCAATAAATGCCCTCCCATTGTGGTACCAAAAATATTGAACCAATAAACAAAAGCATTCCAATTAGGGCTAAAATTAACCAATAGTAAAAGAAACACAAACAGGAAGTGAAGCAGTGTAGGAGGCATAAAGTGAAGTGAAACATTCCTCATAGGATCAGAAAACAGTCATTATAATGTAGGAGTAAGATCACACATAAAGTCACACACACACACACACACACACACACACACACTCAGCAGAAAGACTCTGGCAGGCATTATTTTTCCTAAGAGGCAAATCTGAAGATACAGTGCCCAAAACTAAAACGCTACATAAATACAAAATGCATATTAAAATAAAATTAAAACAGACACATACATTACCATAGAAACCTAGTTAAATAAAGACAACAAACATAGTTTCAGCTAAATTAATTAAAATAAATGATAGTGGTAAGGGAATTGTCATTGCTTATATAAATGTTTGTTTAGATCCATGTATAATAAATTTCGCTAACAAGATGTTGGCCTCCAAGACAGCTCTCTCATTTCATGAGTTTGCAGTGGTTATGTCTTTTGAGACCCACCAGCATTTCTTTTAGACTTCTTTTCTTGCAGTTATAGTGGAGAGATCTGGGTACCAGATACTGGTGAGGCAGATGCCAAACCAGCAACAAACTGTATCTGCTGGGAATCAGTACACTAAACCTATGGGGAAGGTGTACCAAACTGTTTTAAATGCTATAAAAGTCAAGAAGCAACAGTAATGGGAATTTGAGCTCTGTGTATTGATCTGGGGCACCATAACTTCCCACAAACACTAAAATATTAAAAATGATGGTGGGTTAAGAGAAAAAAATATTGTTGTGCTAGTAAGTGGAGCATGTCCAACAGCTATGTCAAACCCAGAGCTGTTGGACATGCTCCACTTAAAGAAATCCCAATCCTTCCGAGCTACACGCTACCTATCTATATCAAACAAAGCTCCTCATTAGCACTCTTCAAGAAAAATTTTGATGATTGGATGGGAGATAGGAAATTCACCCTGGGGATCACTTCTGTGGCTCTGCTTGACAAGGGCACAGGAAAATGATTTTCTTGATTGGCAAAAGCCAGGGTACTGTTTGGCTAGGCTTATATAGGCTCAAGGGCCAATAGTCTAATACCTACCTATGAACCTATAACAGTTCATACAGGGAGGATGTCAAACAGATTGCTAGAACTCCAAAAGGGATTTAATCTAGAAACTAAAGGCATCCTCCAGTACATGGGATTGCTTAAATTATGGGAAAAGTATGAGAGGGAAGGTCAGGATAGGGGAGTCCAAAAACTGGAACTAAGAGAGTTACTAATGGAGCAGAGAAAATAAATGTAAAGAACAGGGGCATGTTGAGTAAAATCTATAAAGCTTTGATTAAAGGGAACAAACAAAAGCCGGAGAGATTTGACTGGTAAAGCTATAACAGTAGAAGAGTATGGAAAATTTGTAAGGCATCAGCACTGGAAAACAAGATCAAGTAACTTAGACTATTTGGGTGTAATTCTGTGCACCAATATTTTTATACCCTGGAAAGATTTTATAAATTGTGTGAAGGAGGCTCCTGTAATTGTTGGAAATGCACATTTGGGACAAGGGTGGTTGTATAAACTGTGTGAAGGAGGCTGCTCTGATTGTTGGAAATGCACACTGGGGACAAAGGTGATTGTATAAACTGTGTGAAGAAGGTTCCTGTAATTGTTGGAAATGTACATCAAGGGTGATTGTATAAACAGTGTGAAGGAGGCTCCTGTAATTTTTTTTTTGTTAGTACACACCTATGCACCTATACAGAGGCACTGGGAACTAAGATCAGGTGGCACGATGCCAGGGTAATCCTATGGGCTAGGCTTGTGTAGGCTCCAGGGCCAATAGCCTAGTACACACCTATGAACACACCTAAGAACCTAAATGTACACTGGGTACAAGGACGATTTTATAAACTGTGGGAAGGAGGCTCCTGTAATTGTTGGAAATGCACACTGGGGACAAGGTTGATTGTATAAACTGTGTGAAGGAGGCTCCTGTAATTGTTGGAAATGCACACTGGGGACAAGGGTGATTGTATAAACTGTGTGAAGGAGGCTCCTGTAATTGTTGGAAATGCACACTGGGGACAAGGGTGATTGTATAAACTGTGTGAAGGAGGCTCCTGTAATTGTTGGAAATGCACATCAAGGACGATTGTATAAACTGTGTGAAGGAGGCTCTTGTAATTGTTGGAAATGCACATTGGGGACAAGGGTGATTGTATAAACTGTGTGAAGGAGGCTCCTGTAATTGTTGGAAATGCACAACAAGGACAGTTGTATAAACTGTGTGAAGGAGGTTCCTATAATTGTTGGAAATGCACACTGGGGACAAGGGTGATTGTATAAACTGTCTGGAGGAGGCTCCTGTAATTGTTGGAAATGCACACTGGGGACAAGTGTGATTGTATAAACTGTTTGAAGGAGGCTCCAGTAATTGTTGGAAATGCACACTGGGGACAAGGGTGATTGTATAAACTGTGTGAAGGAGGCTCCTGTAATTGTTGGAAATGCACACTGGGGACAAGGGTGATTGTATAAACTTTGTGAAGGAGGCTCCTGTAATTGTTGGAAATGCACACTGGGGACAAGGGTGATTGTATAAACTGTGTGAAGGAGGCTCCTGTAATTGTTGGAAATGCACATCAAGGACGATTGTATAAACTGTGTGAAGGAGGCTCCTGTAATTGTTGGAAATGCACACTGGGGACAAGGGTGATTGTATAAACTGTGTGAAGGAGGCTCCTGTAATTGTTGGAAATGCACAACAAGGACAGTTGTATAAACTGTGTGAAGGAGGTTCCTATAATTGTTGGAAATGCACACTGGGGACAAGGGTGATTGTATAAACTGTGTGAAGGAGGCTCCTGTAATTGTTGGAAATGCACACTGGGGACAAGGGTGATTGTATAAACTGTGTGAAGGAGGCTCCTGTAATTGTTGGAAATGCACACTGGGGACAAGGGTGATTGTATAAACTATGTGAAGGAGGCTCTTGTACTTGTTGGAAATGCACATTAGGCCAAGGGTGATAGTTTAAAATTTGTGAAGGAGGCTCCTGTAAGTGTTGGAAATGCACAATGGGGACAAGGGTGATTGTATAAAGTGTGTGAAGGAGGCTCCTGTAATTGTTGGAAATGCACACTGGGGACAAGGGTGATTG